>NW_019716259.1:11009-163380 GCF_900074925.1 Ramularia collo-cygni | reverse complement strand
TAGAAGATGCCTTTTCCTTCTAGGTTGTCCCTCTATAGTTCAAACTATCTTTTCTAGTTCTCTCTTATTAGGATTGGAATCCTAATATAGGTCTAACTGTCCTTCTCTTCCTCYATTTTAGTRTGTAAATAGCTTAGTCCTRCTAAGGCTTTAGTAGTAAAGTRAAGGGTGTGTGTRTRTTTTAAGGCTTTAGATTYAGAGTCCTCTACTCCTTATAGCTATTAGACAATCCCTTAGTCCTAATAGTTAAATRTTCYAAACCCTTAGGAACTAATCTGTCTTCTATGTTTTCTTCTTRTCTAACCTGCTATTAAAACTCCTAGYAGTRYAAGATAGGGTACTAGAAACTAGTRTCCTTTCTRTRTTAGCTTTAYARGGTAGGAGAAACCTTTACTACTTTAAGGTTAAGGTCTTTTTCCTTCGGCAAACCCGGGCTTATAACCTGTTAAATATTAGTCGGAGGTTCGCGGAATTTTAGAGGTAGAGTACAAGAGTAACTTAATCTTTAACTAGCTTACTGTCTCCGACAGGTAGTACTTAAAAGTAGGAACTAATGTCTTAATTAAGTTGATTATCTAGAGATGTATCTCTATCTCCTAAGAAGAGATTTTACCCTACATAGAGTTATATAACCTTATAGCCACTTAGCTCTCTGTTATATTAGATGTATAGCCATTCTATAACTACACTTTCCAACAAGCAGTATAATAACCGTAATAGGCCTACTAAACTAGTATTTAAGGAATACGAAGGCTCGAGGCTCGCTCGTATCTTCCCGTAAGGAACGAAGAAGACGTATAGGGTGTTCTTAGTCTTTAAGCGGCCTAGCTAAYACGATATAGATAATTCCCTATTATATATAGCCGTAGCGGAAGAGAAGCTCGTTAAGGCTATAGCTAGGCTCTATAAAAAAGCTATCGCTAGTAATAATAAGAAGAAAAAGAAGAAAGCCCGATCGGAGAAGCCGAAGGTAGAGAAACCTGTACGTATTACCTGTATAATATGCATCTAGTTGCTATACTAATTCCTAATAGGCCTCCGACGACAACCTAGATAACATCGATGTTACCGCAACTACGGACGATAGCGACGAAAGCGACGCCTATCTTTTAGCGAACGTTATAGTTTATATACCCTTTCCTCCGTATAATAGTGCACCTACTAACGTACGTATAGGTTAAGCCCGAACTAGTAGTTAAGGAAGAACTAGTAGTTAAGGTAGAACCTACCGACGACCGCTAGAAGAAGGAGTTATTCCTTTAGAGACTAGAGCAATCTCGTATAGAGGTAAGTGGCTATAGTACTACCCTTTCTGCTATATAATAGATAATAATAATATATAGCGTTTCTCGGTCCTAGCTAAGTAGGGCGGAGGTTCTTCGCGGACCCCCCCCCCTCCCTAAGGGGTTAGTTATAAGCGTAGCTGTTCTTAGATTTCCCTTACTTCCGAGCCTAGTAGTGCGCTACTAGCGGATCGTACGCGCAATCGATTAAAGCGCCGTTAAGAGTAGGGTATACGTTAACTATAGATAGCGTTACTATCTAGAATTGTTAGCTAGAGTTTATATAACACTTTTATCCGGTCCTTTAACGGACTTCCCTCTTAGTTAGYATATAATATAGCTTTCGAATTRTACTAGCGTTTGCGATTYACGATATACTTATATCGYACCTTTRCCTTTTATCGTGTAGATTAAGCTATAGCTCTTAGAGGAACATACTAYTATATAATATAYACTAGTTTACGAYATCTCTAYACCTTAGCTTRCGCCTTCTTCTCTCTACGCTTTATATAGGTAAAYAGAAAAGAGATAAGCAATAGGTAYAAGGYAACGCCTTTAGATRAAATTATAAGAGTGTCGATATACTAACGGTAACTAGAACAAATCTTTACGATACTATTATAYAGCCTAGCACTCTTGCTATATCGAAACCTTATGTATAATACGATATAATAGCGTAGGAAACGCTGCAATACTCTAACTCCGGCGCCGAGGTAAAGCTAAGAGTNACTCTTGCTATATCGAAACCTTATGTATAATACGATATAATAGCGTAGGAAACGCTGCAATACTCTAACTCCGGCGCCGAGGTAAAGCTAAGAGTGGTAGTGCATTCTAAAAAGCTATTTATGGGTTGTTGCAGGGAAGTCGCTAAAAGACCACCGTACAGTACCGATCTGTGGGTTGTCCGTCCATCCCTTCGCATTCGATTCCACTGCTGATACCTTTGCCATCTACTTACCTTTAAAGGTATGACATTATTCACACTCGTTGATCTGCTCAGTGATTGTGATGACGACGGTTAGGATCAAGCCGGGGCCGAGACTAGAGTTTCGTAGCTTACACGGTTGGATCCCTTGAATGGAATCAGCACAACTCCAAGGCGGTACAATACTCTGCCTCGCCCATTTCGGTCGTTATCTCCATCATATCCACGTTCAGGATTTCTCGGTCATCGTCCTATGACAGCCGGTGTTCTGGACGATGGCGTTCATCTCCTCGTCACAGGCGGCTCGGGATTCCTGGGCAGCAACATCGTCGTCGACGTGCGACGACGATATCCAAGATGGAAGATCACCGTGCTGGATCAAAACGCCCCATCCCCCGAGACGATGGACCATACGGATGAATTCGTCTCCGCCGACGTTTCCTCAGCTGAAAGCGTGAGCCAGGCTTTCAGCAAAATCGGGGCCATCGACATTGTCCTTCATGCAGCTGGAGTGATCCCAGCAAGAAAGCTTCGCTATAGCACCGACGAACTTCAATGGGAAAGAGTCAAAGCCATCAACTACAGTGGAGCTCAGAACATTGTGTCCGCTATCATGGCGAGCAACTGTCGACGACTCGTATACACCAGCAGCTGCACGGTCGTAGCCGATGATCTCAAACACGATTACCACAATGTAGATGAAACCGTCCAGACTGGTCTCGCAATGCTTCACTATGGCCGATCAAAGATCCTGGCGGAGCAACATGTCCTCTCCCCATCACATCGATCCAAAGGGTTGAAAGCCTGCGCTCTACGCCCCTGCACCATCATCGGCGAAGGCGACACAGCAGTGATAAGCGTGATGCACGATCTGATAGCCAAAGGCGAGACGAACTTTATAGTCGGCGATGGGTATAACATGTGCGACTTCATGTACATCTCAAATGCTGTAGACGCACATATCTTGGCCATTGAGAACCTATTGACGACCGAGACTGCAGCCGGGGAGGTGTTTTTTATCAGTAATGACGAGCCGGTGTACTTCTGGGACTTTTTGGCTTTCCTCTGGGCGCAGTTTGGACATGTCCCACGATGGAAGATCTATATTCCGGCTGCAGTTGCGTATTTCGTCGGCGTTATTCTGGAATGGATTACTTTGCTGACTGGGACAGAGAGTACGCTGGACACTGGAAGCGTACAGGATGGGATCAGAACGCAGTATGCTGATATTAGCAAGGCAAAAGAGGTATTGGGCTATGTGCCTCGCGTGGGTATATCGGAGGGTCTGAGGAGAAGCTGTGAGGTTTGTTTGCACCCTCGATCGATCGATGCTCTCATGTGGTGTTGCTGATTCCCATGTGTCCAGGCCTACAAAAGACATCTAGCTGCTAATGAGAAGCGATGAATGTCTGTCGAAATTTGCAATTAGGATGGTGTGATATGTCCATTGCCGAGACCAGTCCGGCGTCTCAAAGAGACTGAAGGTCGAACATTGAGCACGGCTAGGGCCTGGCAGGGCTGCCAAAATGAATACAACAGATTGCCATGGCCGGAAGGACGTTCATCGCTGTGACACGTGACAGAAAGCATGATGTTGCTTACCATGAAAAGAGGATGTTGTAGACGCACGATCGTTGAAGAAGCTCAAGTAGTGGCACAGCTATCATGTTTCAACATCAACTCTATCAACAAAGGGCTCGCGAGCAAGAGTCATCTACATCTTCTCCACTTAGCTATGCGACACCCAGCTCTACTACCCTTCACATGAATCGAACATATCGTCAGCCACTTTCTACAACACCCTCCCAGCGGTGGAAGCGGTACTCCGATCCTTAGTCTGAGTCTTCTTCAATCCCTTGCCGAGCTGAATCTCGCCTAGCAAGCCCCCAATGTTAGGGACGGCGCCAGGCGGTGGCGCAGCAGGAAGAGCAGGAGCAGGGGGAGCACCATTTCCAGGCATCGGGGGTGGTCCTGGAGGTGGCGGTGGGGCTCCTGAGTTCGGCATCGGTGGTGGAGGAGGAGCTCCGGCGTTTGGCATGGGTGGTGGAGGTGGCGGAGAAGCAATACGGCCTGCCTGCGCAGGCGATGCAGGACCGGCCGAGCTAGGGTTATCCATGGCACTCAAGGGCCTGGGGGGAGCCATGGTTCCGAAAAGAATGCTGGCCAATTGCTTTGCGCTGCCACCTTGAGGCTTGTCATCCTCATCTTCGTCATCGGAGCTGTCAACCACAGACCAGTCATCCTCATCAGGCTTGGGCGTGCCTGTGAAGCGCCCCGGGATAGCAGCAGGTTCGGGAAGAGCTTGTTGCTGCTTTGTAAGGTCTTGCTGTGTAAGGCGATGGAAGGGATTCGTGTCGACCTTCTTCTCGCTGTCTCCCGGAAGCGTTCCAGCTACGGACGCTCCCATAGATTTGAAAAACGGGTTCTTGCTATTTTCAGGCRGGCTGACCACTGAGACAGAGGGACTAGTCGCTTCCGCGCCCTCTGGGAACGAGCCTGGTAGAGGTGGGGCTGCAGGTGGTGGTGGAGCAGGTGGAGATGCAGCAGGCTCTTGGACTGTGGGGAGCTCCATGCTTTGTGTGGGGGTGCTTTCCGCTGGAGTTGTCTTTTCAGGATCGTCATCGTCATCGCTCGATTCATCTTCATCACCCATGCTCTCGAGTTGCAGACGAAGCTGTCGTTCCTTTTCTTTTGCAGCCTCGATTTCAGCTCGTTGAGCGGCAAGTCGGGTTTCTTTCTCATTCGCCTCTTTCTTCGCTGCCTCGCGACGTCGCTTCTCTTCAGCTTTCTTGACCTTGCCAGCTCTGACTTGCTCTTCAAGTGCTTTGAGAGATGCGTTAGCGTCCTCCCGCTGCTGCTGGAGCTCGCGTTCTTGGCGAGCTTCCTCGTCCCTGTATGATAGTCAGTCACAACTTCTGCTTTTCGCAAAGCACGATCATATACGTACTCCATCTCATCGACCTCTCTACCCATGGCGACCTCTTGCTCTTTAATCGCCTGCTCCTTAATTTGTTGCTCGGCTTTCTTAATATCATCGGTCTGCCCGGATTTCCTCGTTGGTGGCGGCGGAGGCTTCGCTTTGCTGGTCAATGGCKATGGTGGAGCGACCGATTCGCCCTCGAGTCTAGCCATMCTCTCTTGCTCTCGCTTCGCATCCTCCTCCTCTGCTAGTCGGAGCTTGTCTTGCCGTTCTTTACGCTCGCGCTCTGCACGTTGGGCAGCAGTTTCACCACCCTTGGCCGGTGCCTTGAGACCGAGTGCGGCAAGACGCTCCGCCATGCGTTGCTCCGCCTGCTGCTTGATAAAAGCCGCGCGTTCTTCCGCAGTCCGATAGCTGGAATATGAGGACCCTCCAGCCGCAGCAGGTTTACTCGCCACAGATGGACTGCCAGCGCGAGGAGCAGGAGATGCAATACGGCCGGTGTTGTCCTGCGCAGCCGCCTTTGGCTTCTCTTCATTCCGCAAACGTGCGGATCTAGAGCTCCGCTGCAGGTCAAAGATGAAATCTTTGACTTCATCTTCCACGCCCAGGCCATCCTCCCACCTTCTTCGCTCATGCTCGTCACTTTTAGTCTCGCCTCCTTCCTTGAGACTCGACTCCAGACCCTTGCTGTACTCTGTCACACTCTCCTCCACATCCCTCACCATCGTTTCGTTGTCCTCTCTCTCCCTAGCAACACGCTTGGTCTCCTCCTCAAGTCGACCCGCAGCTGCGGTCCCATCATCGGACGCTTCGACCTTCTTCCCCGTCAGCGCGGCTGAACGCTGCTGCATCATCGCCCTCGCCCTCGCCTTGAGTCTGTCACTCTCGGTAACAGCACCCCCCGGACCAGTACCAACAACAGCAGCAGCAGAAGAGGGGTGGGCCTTCGCGTCGCGCAGTCTGAAAAGCTCCAATTGGGCATCTGCGATTGCTCGTTCACACCTTCTCACGTGGCTCGCAAGTTCCGGCAAGCGATCCTGCAAACCTCTGAGCTGTCTCTGCAGTGCACGTCTTTCGGCGTCAGAATCCCCAGTCTTGAACGCGGAGCCTGGGTGAGTGTCGATGTCTTCTTGGATTCTGCGAATCCGCCTGAAAAGCTCCTCACTCTCCTTACGATCCTTGCGGTCCAGCGCGTCTTCCTGATCAACTTGTCCTTCGTCTTCAAAATCCATGGCATCTAACAGAACTTGCTTTTCGCGGATAGCCTTTCTCAGCTGGTCGAGACTCATCTCATCAGCAGTAGCGCTGCCAGTGTCGCTCGCGGCAGGAGAAGAGCTCCTGCCATCCTGGCCCATCCTGCGCCTAGCAGAAGAGCGATATCCCACATCGTCATCGTTGTTTTTAAAAACAGTCGCGTCTTTGCGAGAGCTGTCTGCGGGACCATTCCCGCCACGGAATGAGCGAGATTTCATGTAGCTCACACCTGTCCGCTGAGGCTGCAAAAATGCACCCGTCGACTTCCTCTCCTGGGCGTCTTTGCTAAGCAGGCTCTTCATCGTGCCAATGCTGTCGGTGATGTTACGAGTTGAAGGTGGCACGAGCTCTGCTGGTAATGTGTTTGGAACAGGGTATCCATTCAACTTGCGGTAAATGAGATGCATTGCCACCGCAAACTCGTCCAAGTTCAAACGACCTTTATTGTGGGGGTCGCTGAGCGTCCACACGCGTTCCAAGTCGCCCTTCTCTAGTCCAGATTGGCTGAAGATCTCGATAGCTTGAGTTCCGGTAATGTAGCCCTTGCCAAAGCCATCCCATGCCTTGAACATGTCGTCATATATCTTCTTTTCATCCTTTGTAACGGCCCACGGCACGGTAGCGTTGCCGCGTAGTCCTGTTGCACTGAAACCAGACTCTCTACCCGGCTGTGGCATCATCTGACTTTGTAGCGCTTGAAGATTTGGCAGACCGCTCGCTGGTGCGTTGACTAATCCCCATTGGCCGGGCATGCCTGTTGGCTGCATATTCAGAGGAGCAGCCATGGGCATCCCCGTAGGTTGTGCAGAGAGTCCTTGCTGAAAACCAGTGGGCATTGGTGGCATCGGCGGACGTGGACCCGTGTATCCCTGCGCCTGAGGCATACCTCCACCCGGATATCCCGTCATTTGAGGCTGGAGGCCTTGCTGGAAGCCTTGCTGAATGAATCCTGTCGGCTGCGCCGTAAGCTGGCTGAGCAGTTGCTGATTGTTTGGATTCTGAGCCTGTGGTTGTTGTATCTGCGGCGGCTCACTAAAGTTGGGAGCATTAGAACTCGGGGGCTGCTGAGGCGCGTCATCCGCCACGCCGAACGAGATCATGTCGACCATGCTGGACACCTCGTTCCTCACCTTTTCTGGAAGGGAGGCTGGCAGCGCCTTTCCGGTTAGGCTCAGGTTGCAGAGGTACATGGCGAGCGCAAATTCGGGAAACAGTAGCTGCCCTGACTTTGTAGTGTCCGACAGTGTCCATATCTGCGCCAAACTATTGCCATCGAGCTTGCTCCTGATCAGGAGATCCTTGGCCTTGTCCCCACTCAATGCCTGCTCGCCACCCGTCGCACTCTTGAACAGCTGCTCAAACTTGGCCTGGTCCTGCGCGGTAATGAAGCTAAGACGCACGTTGGGGATCTTGGTGCCCTGCTTCGCGACCGGCGCCGGAGGAGGTGGGATCGCCGTGGCGCCACGGAATGAGTTGGCAATGTCGTTCGAGGTCATTCCCGTCGGTTGCGGTCGCTGGTAGCTCGTCTGTTGCGCATTTTGGGGTGGAGGCTGAGCAGGCTGAGTAGGCTGAGCATATCCCGGCTGTTGCGGGAGATTGTACTGTGGAGGGGGCGCCTGCTGTTGGAAGCCTGTTTGCTGGAAGTTCAATTGTGGGACAGGAGGGGCTTGCTGTTGTGAGAACTGCTGTTGGAAACCCGTTGCCTGTGGCTGCAGTCCAGGATATCCGGTGAATTGTCCTTGTAATGGGGGTGCCGGGGGATATTGTGAGGTTGGTTGACCGTATTGCTGTTGCTGTTGCTGTTGCTGGCCATTATTTGGGCCGCCCAGGTACGAATTGGAGGACGGGAACATGTCGCGCCAAGTGTGATTAAATGGAGATGTTTGAGAGATGGAGAGAGAGATGGAGATACCGGTAGAGACGTGCGTCACTAGCGCGAAACGCGAAACTCAAAACAAACAGCACTAGAACTATAGCAACATAGGAGTAGCCTTAGAACAAATAACTATGCTAGGTTGCATCGACCCCATATCAGCCTGCTGTCTCAAGCAATGTGCCTACCATGAAAGGTTGGTCGCACACACAAACACACACCATTTCAGCTGACTGTTCACAGAGTCCATCGTCTGACAATTCTCATTCGTCTTTGCCAACGTGGCTATCCGTCAATCATTTCCTCTTCATTGTCTCTACTCGCCACGCTCACCATCGCTGGTCTCTCCAAGAAACTCGGATTGCCACTGCGCGCGAGATTTCAGGGCGTGTCTCTGTACATGATCGCGTACAGCATCCGCGAATTCCACTCCATCAGCATGATACTCCAAAGTCGACATCGTACTAACTGGATCGGACACTTCAGCCTGAAACAGCAGTCCGTAGATCGTGTCAAGCACAGTGGTCATGTTGGTGTCTGTAGTCCAGTCGCGTCCGAAAAGAGGGTGGCAGACTCTACCGTGAGCGTTGACATTGGGGTGAATGAGCTTGGTGATGAAGCGGGCTTCAGGGGCAAAGGTTGGGTAGGTAGTTTTCATGTCGAGATAAAGTAAGAATGTGCCGTTGGCATAGGGCGAGTCCGATGGGCCGGCAATCACCACTTTCCAGAAGCACATGTTGTTCTCGCTGACATAAATGTCGTACGCTGGGTGGCTCCGATCGTTAGCCACCAACTGATTGATCTCTTTCATCACTCTAGCAATTCGAAAGGTTGAGCGGGTTCCAGACTGACTGTCGGSAGCAGTCTTTGGGCGATAAATGTTCGCAGACAGCTGCACAAGCTCATCGGCAAGGTTCTCATGCTCTTTGCGGGCTGGGAATCGTTCACTAGTGACGATGGTGTCTCTGGCCACAACTCTCGCATTGAGAAATCTTGTGCGAAATGTGAGACGATCTGTCGCTTCATATCGGGGAACGATGTCTGGGCGCTCAGTGGCTGACAGGAAGGGCTCCATTTCGCAGATTGCAAGAGCATTGGCGAGTGACGATGGATGGAAGCTGTAGCAGCCAAGAAACCAACTTAAAGCCTTCAGGTCAGGATTGTCCTCAGCGCCGATTGAAACCGTGTCGACAGCGACTCCAGCTTGGTGCATCTTCCAGCCAATGTTCTCACAAGTCCTGGTGGTGGAATTTGTGTTGACGCCATCACTGATGACGATGATGCGTTTCTTCGCGGCTGGGTACTTCTTGGCCATCTCCTGCACCTGATCTAGTGACAGCGACAGAGCGTCCCACAGGGCTGTATCGCCACCAGCGGTCATCGCTGAAGTAGCACGCCGGAAGTTTTCCAGAACGTGGGAGATTTCATTGGTGACTTTCGCATCGGAGGCGAATATGACGAGTCCAGCATGTGTCTTGTAGTTGTAGGCAATGAGCCTGTTGATCAAAGCCTCGAACATTTGCTTCAAAACATCCAGTCTCGACAAGATGCCGCGCTCACGTCCTCGCTTCTTGGACCACATACTAGTGACCATGACCTTGAGAACGAGCGGACCATCGGTAGGATGAGTATTGCCGAGCCCAGCCATTCCGCCCCCACCGTCTCGACTAATCTCGTTCTCGTAGTAGAGAGGCTCTGCATAGAGATGACCAGAGCAGTGAGTGCGGTTCAGGTAAGTTGCCAAACGATCGCCGGGGGGAACCGGAGTGCCCACACAAGAGTCGTCTCCAGTCCCTCGTATCCCTGTCCAAACTTGCCGATCTTGATCTAATGGAAGCCCGCCACTGCTGAATTTGAAACGCCAGAACTTGAAAAGGATTGAGTTCATGGATAGGGTACTATCCCGCCGAACCCAATAGCTGAACGAAGCGTGGTCACGACCTCCACGGTCATAGACCTTTATCAAGCACATCTCCCCTGAGGCTCTAGTTGCAGTTCCTCCCTCAGCAGAGATMACCATATCACCGTCATCGGCGAGACGAATGGTGATCTGATCTCGGTGTTTGAGGCCGGCTGTCCGTAATGATGTTGCAGAAAGGCCAAGAACACGGTCGTCCTTGGCGAGCTGGAAGGCCGTGAAACGTGCTTTGAGGCCAGCGAAAACAGCTCTATAGAGTGACGTGACCGTGCTGGCGTTGTCAACTTCGCGCTCGAAAGATCCAAGTCTGCTGTTGAAGACCAGCTTGATGACCCGATTCGAGCGGGTGGAGCTCGAGAGCGTCTCGTTTCCCATTATCCAGGCGGCAACAGAAGCGGACACTGCATCATTCGGGCGCAGCGCAGTATCTTGAAGCTCCAGGCCGGTCATTGGCGACGATTTGCGGATGGAGAACCATTGTGTGATGGCCGATCGAGAATACGTGAAGTTGTCTTTGGCCGTGACAGCATCTTCCATCAAGCCATGCGAAATAGGGCACTGAAGCCAATCATGGACATCTGTGATATGGCTGGGAAGTGCAGGTATAATGCCTGTAGGTGCTCCTGCTGGAATTTCTTGCCCAGCATACCATAACCATCGACCGGCTACATCTGGTGAAGTGGTAGCACGGAAAATAAGAAAGTCGACGAGAGAGGATTCTTGTGTTAGAAGAGCTGCCCAGAGTTCTTTCGCCTTATCGAGAGCGAGCTGTGCTGAAGCTATAGCAAGCCGAGTGCCGAAGGACGTGAGGCCTTGCAGTCWCTCCACCTTTGCATGATTCGCGACGACCTCCAGCGAGATCTCTCTGCGGACGAGTCCGATGACTTCGGCGGCGATTGATCGTCTCCGCGCAGTCGTCGCGTGGAAGACTATAGACAGCATGTCTTCGAAGCTCTCATGCTGGGAAAGAATTTCTTTCGTGTTGTCAAAGGAACTTCGCGTGAAGAAATGACCCTCCACCAAGGTCTCGGCAGTGGGATCGTCTTCATTGAATTGGTTCTCATCGCTGACGTCTGGGAAGTCGGTCGCAAGCTTCATCGAAGCGCTGCAGTCAACAGCAAACATGACGATCTCATCAGGAGCCTGTAAGCGACGGACGGTAGAGCCCCCTAGCATGTCGAACACAGATGTACCGTCTGATTCGTATCGAGACAAGATCGGTGCAATCAATTGCTCGACAACTGTTGCGTCCATGGCCTCATTCCCATGCATTGGTCGGAATATTCCGGACTCGTCACCTGGCTGTGATGATGCTTGTGGGCCGTTGTAGACCGCGAGATGAGCACTGCGATCGAAGGTGAGACAGGGCGCTACTGCGCTTGCCAATTGACTTGGTTTGTGGACCGCGAGACCATTTCTGCCACATACAGCAGCGATGTGATCAAGCTCCGAGAGCTCATGAGGATCGAAAGCAGATGTGATTTGACCTTTATCGGGGTATCGATAATTGTTCGCCAAGATTGATGTCGAAAAGACGGTGATCTCCGCCGCCGTGCCCCCAGACAGAAGTGCCACTCTGGAAAGGTCGGAGGGGCAATCCATGGGGACAAGCTGATCAGGTTGGAGGTGAGATTTCGAAAGCACGCCGTCCTTTTGCAAAGCCTTGTACAGCGCCCGCTCAATGTTGCCARCCTCCGTACACACAAGATGAATGGCAGGCTCCATCGTCTTGAAATCCTGCAGATCAACAACGGACCATGCGTTGAGATATGGCATCTTCTCGACAGCGTTGGTGTCATTTTCGTGGCTGGTGTCAGCCAGTCTGAGTGCGCGGGCCTTTTCGAGAATGAATCCGAAGAGAAGACGACCGCCTTCGAATAGCCTGGAGCCATCGCCGCCAATTATTTCCGTTGGGAGGTAGGTTTTCAAGATCTCGAAAATCGCATGACTGAGGGCCGAACTCTCCATAGGTGTGACTGTCTTACCTTCAACGAGCAAGTGCAGGCATCGTAGGGCAGGCGGAAAGGATGATAGCAGGTCGAAGACGTGGTAGATAGCGTCCTGGTGCTGATCATCCATTTCTTGCACGTTCGAGRCAAAGACACGCAGGGAAGAGAGCAACATGGCAATTCCGCGATCGGTTTGCTTGWCCGAGGGCTCCCAGTGAGAGCGATATCGAAAGATGGCGCTCTTTCCGATGCCTGGCCCTGGACCTTGATTGGACTCATTCGTCACAGCGCGGTTCACGGCGTAGATKTCGATGATTCCATCCACAGCCAGGGAAGCAATACCCGTATCATGCAAGGTAATGTCCCAGCATGCCCGACTGATGGGGCACTCTGAGGTATGAAGATCAAGGAGTCGGCTGTGTGGTTCGCTGCCGTCCTCGTGAGAGACCTTGGCATGTCGAGGAATGTGTCTGGAGTGGGCGCAAATTGAGACTACTGGTGTCTTGATGTAGTTCGTGTCGAATGCGCTTTGCGAGCGCTCAGCTCCGTGCATAGTGACGTGCTTGAGTGTAGAGATGCTGTCGCCAAACTGATGCGTCAAGGCCGCGTTGATATTGACCTCGGTGGCTGCCGACACACTCATGCGATGAACATCGCTTTTGCCAGAGGCGACCAAGAATGATCCTGGCGAAGATGGTCCGTCCGAGAGCTTCTTGGCCAGGGTGCAGTTGCATTCGTTCTGGAAGGTCGTGGCAGTGTGCGAGAGGTTGAGATGCTCGGCGACCTGTTCGTGGAGCTGTCCAATCGTTGATGATGCTGATATTGCGAGCGTCGGGATGTTGTTATTGTCCTTGGCGAGAGCAGCAGTGATGATTCGGACGTTCAGCATGTGGTCTGCACCATGAAGATTTCTCATGGCGCGGGTGGAGGGCTGCTCTGCTGGTTTGAAGACGGCGAAGAGCGCGTCACCGGAGAAGACAACATCGCCGATGACATCCTCGCAGTCGATGATGGCACCAGTCTCGCTGTCGAGGTGAAGGGTGCAGACGTGTGTGTCGGGCGCCAGGGGCACATTTTGACGCGATAAGCGAAGGAAGAGCTCTTCCAGAAAGGCAGCGACCAACGCGGATGGTTCGAAAGGAACGAGCAGCACTTTCGTGGCCGTGGTCATGGAAACGATATGAACAGTGTAGCGCTGCATCTTTGCTCTTTCAGAGAAAGCGACGGGACGGTGGGTGAGAGGCAAGAGGRGATGCGCGTTCTTGTTGTACTGATGGCTTCGCTGAAGCTAAAGTTTGCTGGATGCGGTTTGGTGGAAATCAAGAGTTTAAAAAATGTGTCGAATTTGGATCAAAGGTGCAAACACGGAACGAGGTTTCACTATGAGGAGAAAGAAAGGAATAGAATAATAAGACAATACCTTACTCGCCATGGAGCGTTTGCCGCGTTTGTCCACCCCGTAGAAGTCTTTTGCGCGCTCCGGGCCACTACAAACGAAAGTCCCAGTGTGTTCAACTCCTGAACTTCTCATCTCCGAGCGTCTCTTGTCTCTCGTCTCCTGTTGTTCCAGCGCGGCTTTGTTGTCTCCCACACAGCAGCGACTGCCCTCTATGATACACGCCTGTTTCCACCAATGGCGATGCCTTTTCCGGGTAGCTGCGCATGGCAATGTCCATCCAGCGCTGCGATTTCAGCCTCTTTCTCGTCGCTATCAGCCTGCTCCTGAAAGACCTATTGTGACAGCGCACTTCACTCGCCCGCGTGCCAAATGGCATACATTTAGTCGCGGTCCAAAAGTGGAGTGGTGGTGTTACGTGTAGTCGCAGAAGCACAGACTGCCAAGACTCACTATTCCTCTTCCAGCCGTTTCGCGTTTGGCACCAGAAGGCATAAGGGCATCACGAGTTCATTAATACACAATCGCTATGCTGCATCATCTATTCGTAATCGTCCTCATTCGTCTAGCAAAAGAACTTGTACATCCTCTTCCACTTTGGCCACATCGCCCGCTCGGCCCTCTCCTCCTCAATGAGCTCTGCGATGTTCAGCTCCCTAATCCCAGTGTGAAGATCCATATTGTGACTCCGCACAAAGGGAGTCTTGTAAATGATCTTGTACGGGATGTAGAACAAGAGAACAACAGGCACAGCAAGATAGGCCATGAACCAAGACGAAACCAACTCCTTGGTAGTCATCTCAGCATATCCAATAGGCCACGCTCCAGTCCAGAATTGAGCAATCAAAACGAGGGCGTTGAAGACAAATCCAACGTAGGAGCCAACGAGACCGGGCTGACTGGTGAAAGCAAGCTCATCAAGAGAGTGACCTTGCTTCCTCCAGCCGGACCGGAAACGAATGTGAGCGAGACAGATGCTGCCCCACGTGAAGATGCTTGACAGACCAGATAAGGCCAGCATCCAGTTGAAGGCATCGTCTTTGAAGTCGGATCCAGCAAAGAAAGAGAGCAGACCAATCACCGAGCCAACACCTATAGCGACGATGGGTCGGCCCTTGCGATCGATGTATCCCAGAATCTTGGGAGCCTGGTTCTGGTCGGCCAGAGCGGCGAGGGTTCGGGAACTTCCATAGACAGCAGAGTTACCGACGGACAAGACCGCAATCATAATGACCACGTTAAAGACTGATGGAAGTCCGGTGATACCAGCATTCACAATCGATATGACGAATGGCGAAGCTTTGATATCTGCGCTCGACGTCTTGTTCAACAGTCTTGGCTCATCGTAGGGTACCAGAAGGCCAACGATRGTCAGGGATACGATGTAGAAGAGGGTAATGCGCCAAAAGACCTGCTTCACGGCAGTCGGGAGTGATTTCCTCGGATTGGCAGTCTCGGCAGCAGCAAGACCAACCAGTTCCGTTCCAGCAAAAGCAAAGGCTGCAGTGACAAACACCGAGCACATGCCTTTGAAACCATGGTTGAAGGCGCCCGGTTCAGACCAGTATCTAGTACCGATATACTCTCCATCTGGGCCTCCACCAATGTTGAGGATTATACCTAGAATGCAGTATCCAATTATGGCGACCACTTTGACGATGGAGAAGACAAATTCGGCCTCGCCATATCCTTTCACTCCAAAGAGATTGATCCCAATGATAAGGGAGAGGAAGATGGCGACCCAGGCATTGTTGTTGATGGCACCGTCGGTCCAGTATTCGATGGTGATGGTAGCTGCGACAATTTCGAGAGGGAGAACAACCAGCCATTGCATAGAGTAGCTAGGTGCTGTTAGTAAAAATCACCTCATGGATTGAGCACTTCACTTACTTCCAACCCATGGCAAAGCTGGGAAGAAATGATCAGCGGTGGCGTACGAATCAAGATGACAAATATATCTCACCCCCATGCTGGATCAATAAATCGAGTCGAGTAAGCCGAAAAGGATCCTGCGACCGGATACAGGACTGCCATCTCGCCGAGGGCGTGAACAGTGCAGTACAACATGATTCCAATGAGTCCAAATGCAATTAAAAGAGACGCCGGACCGCCACTTGCAAGAGCACTGCCAGAKCCGACGAACAAACCGGTCCCGATAGAGCCTCCGATAGCAATCATTTGAAGATGTCTGCCCTTCAGGCGACGCTCAAGTGAAGAGTTTCCAACTGCGGAGGAATCGTCCTCCACGTCAAAGACACGGCCGTCTGCCCCGACAATTCCCTTTGGCGTAGCATGCGCGTTAGGATCTCGCTTGAAGCTGTCGACTAGTCGAACACTCCATGGCCGGCTGTGGACAATCGTTTCGCCATACTCTGGTAACTCGGTCGAGCCTTCTGACCGGTAGTCGACCTTGCTCATATTCTTCTCGTAATCTCGCTCCATGGAAAGGTTGTTGGTGATGTGCAGCTGGTGAACGCCAAAGGTCGATGCAAGCCAGACCTGGCGGCAGGCAGGATTTGAAGACGGAGCGAGACAGTGGTGAATCAGCCGTCTCTACATAGACAGCATGCGGTCGCGTCTTGCCTCTGAGGATTTGCAGTGGGATGATCCGAGCACACGAGTCCAGTTCGATTGTCGACTTGGGGCGGGGAACAAGAACCTGGCTGAGCCTGCAGTCTTCGCCCTTTGAGGCCAACGGTGGTCCTGGGACTTCTCTAGTCGCCCTTCACTTGACGAATGGCTATCTGTCCTTGGAGTCTGTTGTTGCACAGATGGCGTCGCTCCGATAGCAATCCATGCAGCTAAGTGGTGCCATGCGGCTGGAATCACTGGTTCGGCAAGGCGACACGTGAGAGATCTGCCAATCAATAGGAAGCCGTCCCGAACCAGAGCAACAGCCGAAAGCACAGACTGTGCCGCACGCCATTTATGACTATCCAATCCAAGGTGCATTCGACAATCGACCTCATCAACAATCTTCTTCCTAGGAGTTGTCAACTTGTGACCCCGATGAAGTTGACTTGACTTTTGGCGCTTCGCCAGAAAACTATGCTCGCGGCACAACTTACCCCACGCAAGGTAGCACATGCGCGAGCAGGGGGCCCCCAATTCGAGCCCCGGGGGCTCGAATTGGGCGTTACACATGTGCCTCTTCTGTACCCACGAGGCTTGCTTCTCTTGCCGAAAAGGACATTTCACAGTTTCGCAATTCGAGGACTGGGGATGGTCGAATCATCCATCATACCGTTAGTGTGTCGACATATCCTTGAGCATCGTTGAGCATGCTGACCTCTTCCCGTTCTCCGACGGGTGAGAATCACGGACCGCGGGCTTCGGCTTGGCATTCAAGGACCTGATGGATGAGCGGTGACTCCGTGCAGGAGGTTTCACGTGGCTTTCCTGTCCTCGTTCACATTCTTGCCTTGTCTCAGAGGCGGTACCCCAGGAGAGGGAGGGAGTGAGGAGGGCATCCAAAGGATTCTGTGTTGCAATATTTCGCCCAAGGCAAATCGGTATGGTGAGTGCTCCGATCGCTGTTTTATCCATCTTGCCAATCAATCACTTTCATCTTCACCGTGATCTATTCCAACTGGGAAAACGTGGATGCATGAATATATGGACACATCTTCCCGTGGAGTGTTTCGGGTTTTCACTCGTCTGTTGTGAAAAAAGCCGAAGGCGTCTCCCAAAGTTGCGACGGGCAGTGATTCTTCAGCCTTCACTCTCGTGCAGGTTCAGGTCCAGCGGGCCGGCGGAAGTGTGCAGTGCGTACGCCGATGATTCATTGTGGCGGCGAGCGTGCGCTTGTTTGGTTCGCGGCTGTATGTCGTTGTTTCATTGTTGACTGTGGCCAGCCGAAGAATGTGGTGTTTCCGATACAGAAGTCAGGCTGAAATCTAGGCAGGAACGAACGCCACCGTCTACTGGGTAAGGTACTATATCTCAGACCGCTGACAGGAAACCACAAGACTCACTGGAGATCATGAAAACCAATCGCAGCAGATCGCGAGGATTACGATGGAATATGCGGAATCATGCTTCCATCGAAACGGTATTGTCTCTGCATGATGCAATATGTGATACGACTTCATGATCAAGCTACATCCCGGCACAAGCCGAATCACTACACCTCCGTCTCGATACCTGGCTCCCGCGTATGCCTCTGGAACATTCCAGAAATCTTCGACTCTACACGCTGTGCCTTATCAGAAGCCCACTTGGCAGTCCGAGGCATCTATTGTGAATGTCAGCTCCAGCTCGTCCATCATAGACATTCGTCTAGACTGACCTTGTATTGCATCACGCCGCGATGTGTGCGATGCTTCTGATTCTTCTCGTGCTGAGAAGTCTTGATATCGTCAATCATGTTCGTGGGTTTCTCTTTTTCATTACCATCATCCGAGCTGTCGTCGTCTTGGTCTTCATCTTCATCCGAAGAGGAATCGCTTGTAGCATTGCCATCGCCTTCCACGATGCCTTGCTTCTCCTCTGCCTCGTGACTCTCAAGGCTGTCGCGAGCGCAGTCTAGAACTTCTACCACGTTCGCCAGATCAGGATCCTTGGATGCCTGTATCTGATGGTTAGCAAATTATGGTTCCTCGGCAGATTTATCCATCTCGACATACCCATTTGCGATGCGCTGCACCAAGACCAGCCCAAAACGTCACCTTGAGCTTGATCTCGCCAATCCTCTCTCCGGGCTCATCTAAGGATGAGGCGGTTGCACGCTCGTAGTCTCCCTTCCACACCGGAAGTGTGAGATCTTGCTCCACATCGTCTGGAATGTCCCTCAGCCAAAGGACGGCAAACGCTGCAGTATGATCTTTGAACACGCCATTGTGCTTGAACCGCACTCCGAGACACGAGGAGTACCGTTTGTGATAAGGCAAGAACAAGCTGCGGTTTCTCTTTCGAGACTTCCACACCTGACCCTCCTTTTCTGCATACAACTTGGCGCTGCTGATGTTACTGTGCAGCTTTAATTTGAGATCACTCAAGTCTGAAGGAATGCTCGCGCTGGAGATGCCTGACTTCACCTCGAGCGTGCCATACTCCCAACCGAGGCTCTCAGGAGATGCAGTCAGCTGTACGGAACGCCACATCATCGAGATGCGAACCCTGCCATATCCGATCCCACCGGTCAACGGATATGTAGCATTGATCTGGGCGCGGTCCTTCAATACTTCTCCCAATGGCAAATGAACGATGCCGATCAGAGCGTCATTCTCGTCAATCCGTGCATCTCGGATGCTGACGTGGACTTCCGCGTTGCGCCAGTCTGAGATGAAGCGCTCTGTTCCAGCGTTGTAGAATGGCTTTCCATTCCTGGGTTTGGTTCGTGTCTTGAAAATTTTCTTATGGTTGATGATCACGGTACAGTAAGCTGAAGGTAGTCCTTGGCCATCTTCCTCTTCATCCTCATGGTGGATATCCTTCTCAACATCGCTCTTGCTAAGCTTCTCCAAGCTCAGGCCCGTGATGTTGTGGATTTGGATGCTGAAGATGCCGGAAGGGTAGTCGTCGGGTGGAGGTGCACTAGCGATCATGGCGTCTTCCATCTGTTTGATCTCTTGCTTCTTTTGTTGCTCGAGCTCTTCTGCATCGCGGGAATGCCTGCCCTTTTTACTCTGAGCTTCACGAAGCTTTCTATGACACGAGGCATCTGCCTTGTCCTTCAACTGCTTCATCGAGCGTACATCGGTGTCGTACGTCTGCGCCTGAAACTGGCATTCCTGCAGGCGGGTCTTTGAGAAATAGCCAATGCTCCATTCTAGCTTTCCAGGCATATCCTAAAGGAAGGGCAACAAGTTAGCAATGTTCGAACGGACGACATTCACACTTGGGGTGTCTTTTCGTCCAACTATTCATGTTGCGGCCTTTGACGTTGCTTACCTCACCGGCTTTCAATGCTTTGAAACCGTCGACACGGTTGTGCATTTTACCATTGGTCTCGTCCCCCGTCATGATGTTCTTGAGATCAACCTCCACACGACCAAGATCGTCGTCGGCAGTGAAACGGTCAGAGTCCCACAGCTGCAAACGGATCCTCTCTCCGACATCGATTTCCTGCGGCGTAACCAACATGTAGCATCGCTCGCGCCAATATGGTTCCATTTCCTTGACAAGAACTCTCGTGCTGAACATTGGCTTGCCGAATTTCGCCCAAGCAACTGRGATGTACGGATCTGAACTTGCTTCGTTGCGTATGAGGGGGATAGCAGCATCTCCAGTCCTGAAGTCGAAGCCGTGGATGATGTCAATCACGATCACGCCTTTTGCTGCGGTATCCTTTTTGAAGTCATCCCCAACCAGCATATCTTTCAGATCTAGGGTCAACGATCGCGGTGCAACGTACTCTGCAATAGCTGCGTCGACAGAGCTCTGGACAAAGTTTGAAATCAGAGGCAAGTCCATCAAATTCAGCCCTCGCTTAACCAGCGGAATGCACGAGATGTCAACTTTCGGCTGTCCGAGAAAGGTGATGGTGCACAGCGCGAAGAACGGAGGATCTGGTGTCTGCTGCAATCGGAGTCTACAGATTCCCACTAGACCTCTCATATCGACATAGACGGGTATCTTGATGTTGCCTAGAACCAAATTCAGGAAGTTAGCGGTATCGAGAGGCGATGGACTTCTCCGACTTACCGGGAAGATAAAAGGCCAAGTACAGATGCATATCTTTCGTCCTCTCGGCCATGGACTTGGACGGGCGGGCTCGGTATGCGAAGGCGACCTCCAGGTTGATAAAGTCTCCCTCTTCGGCTTCAAATCCGTCCTTGACTCCAGAATCAGGCGACTCGTCCTGAGACCGGCCATCTTTTGAGCGTTTACCACCCTGGTCGTTCTTGCTATCTTCAGCTCCAGCGTCGTCATCCACTGCCTCCTTCTTTTCTCTACTGCCCTGCTCTTCTGCTTGAAGCTCGCCATTTACGCCTACAGCGCGCCCAGCTGCACCAGTGGGAAGCCATCGAATTCCGAGTATACGCAGAGCTTCGCTGCCTTGGCCCAGATCTTCGACGCTCACCATCTGGACAAGACTCGGCAGAGAGGCTTGCATCACGTCCTCTAGTGTGTCTGCCAGTGATGTGAAAAGATCCGGGTTGATCAACGGCCAGACCGATCCAATCAATGAATTCAACCACGAGACAGATTCAGTCTCGTGTGCTTTTGCTTCCCTTTCCCGCGCTTCAAAATTTGTCTCCCACGCTTGCTCTTGCCAAATGTCGTCAATCCTATTGGCAGTCCACGTCCGAACGCCCCCTATGAGCTCCCAGATTGCACCAACGCTAAGAAGGCCGACAAGCAACCAGACGCCAACACCAAACAGCGCACCGTGTGGATCCTCAACACCTACCATATGAGCGAATCGCTTCGTTCTCAAGAGGCGTTCAGCACCAAAAGCGAACATAAGTATGGCAGCTGTGCCACACAGCCCAACAGTAACAGCCAGCTTGTTCGTGCTGATGAGCTCTGTTCGCAGCTCTTCAAAGCTTGGAGGTGGAAACAATGCATTCATAGATTCGTGACCTCGCTGGAGCTCCGACTGCTCATCCCCTAGCTCTTTGTCAGACTTGCCCTTGTTTTGCAGGCCGGTGGCAGTCCGCGAAGTCCTCCCATATGGGGTTGGGTTCTCGTCAATCTCTTCCAATGACTGCGTTGTAAAGTCATATATCTTCACCGGTAGATGGGTGATTGGGTCAGTCACCTCCCTCTCAGCTCGCTCATCCTTTGATTTCTTCTGACGCTTTCTCTGCGCCTTCGGATCGCCCGCTCCTGCGGTAGCTTCCGAAGTGTCATTGACACACGCTGCCGCATCCTCATCATCTTGTTGTGCATCTGCCGTGGATCGATCCCCAAAACCGCCATCCCTGCCGCCGTCTCTGTTCTTTACGTCCTCGCCAGCCGTGACGTCCTCGCCAGCCGTGACGTCCTCGCCAGTCTTGACGTCCTCGCCTCCCTCGCCATTCTCACCTTCCTGATCATCCGTTCCTTCTCCATCCCAGTACTTCCGCCAACCCTCCTTGGCCTTTTCAGTCCGCGAAGGGCTCAGGTCGGCGCTCTGTGGGTCGGGGTCCGCATCAATCGCATTCGCCCTACGATTCGCCTTTTCCTTTTGGTACTTCTCAATGGTGGGGATTGGATTGCGTCGACCATAAGGCGCCTGGTAATTGCGCCGAGAGCTCTCGGCATCTTCGAACCCGCTCATGGTGAAAGCTCCGGGGGAATCCTGGTTCGGATCGGGTGAGCGTGTAGCTCAAAGCACACCGGTCAAATGCCTCAAAGTTCCAGCAGATGATGTTGAAGCATCGTGAATCGAAGCAGAATACAGAAAACCCGCACAAAACAAACCTTGGAAGCACATGTCATAAGAACTTGTCTTGAGGCAGGACCTTCGAAGAATATGAGGAAGTGTTACGTCATGCCATGGGTTGGCCCTGTTAGATGACACTCAATGGAAACAACTTTCATGGAAAAGGTCGGCTTTCACATCTCTGCGGAATGCGGGGTCTTCTCGTCAATCGACGCCTGGCAATCGACATTTGTCGTGATCCGAAGGAGATGGAAGTGATGAGTTAGGGCATGAAGTGGCTCTTTGAAAGCTTTCACCGGTCTCCTACTCGCCCATGGCCACCCAAACTTGTTCCGCGATTCTGCTAGGATTATTGTCGTACGGACCACCGACCACGATAGAAGAAGAGAAGGGCGGCCTCTCGTTTACCGCTCGGAAATAGCGCTCTGGGGCTGAGAAAGACTCCGCTTTCCCTGCGCTGTCCACGTTCACAAGCGAGCCAATCGCAATGCAAGATAGGAACTACCTAGGAACGAAGATGCAGGTGAGATAGATGAAGAGGAATACGCGCTGTGATGATACTCGCACAAGACAGAGAACCAACAAGACAAAACGAAACAACCATGCCCTTTTCCTTCACAAGAAATTCATTCCTTTGCTGACGTCCATGATCTGATGAGTACGGCGAGTTTGATGCCTTCACCGGTTTAGCGGCGTGCACCACTTCACTCCGAATCCAACTCGACAAGGCTCACTCCTTCTGGCGGATCAACGAGGGATTAATGGAGCTCACCGGTATTCAAACTTGCCTAACAATATGGATGGCCCGCATCTCCCTCAAGGGTTCGACTCCGGACTCGGYGATTTGCTCTGCGAGTCCTCGCTCTTTCACAGCTCTGAAATGACAGCGTTCACCTTTGACGATGATTCCATGCTGTGGGAAGACGATGAGGCGATGTCTTCGAGAGGCGCCAGACTACAGAGCAATCTGGCCAGCGCCGGAGGCAGTTCGCGCTCTCCGACCGGGTCATCGCTGATCTTCACACCAACCTCGACTCAACTTGACTTTCAAGATGCGGATGGCGTTGGTGATCAGGAGTTGGAGGCAGATTCAACTTCCCCGGAGAGCAACAACAACAACAACATTCTCGACGACTACGTTCACATTCATTCCAACAACGACCCATCGGATCGTAGCAGTCATTCCGTACGCAGCTCTGGCCCGAACATAGGACCATTTTATTCCTCGGAGTCACCACATTCGTACACGGCTACCATGATCCCAAGTCAACGTTGGCAAGCATCATTCACATCCACATCCAGTGTCGGTATGGACGAGAGCACGCGGCAGCTCTCGTCGACGGAGATGCACCCGAATCACAGGACCAGCAACGAACTATTGTCAAACGTCGGCAATTTCGATACCCCTTTCACAGACGCGCTTTACCAGGACCAAGGACTACCTTTACGTACGCCGCCCAACAATGATGTGTCAAGCACCTCGTTCGGAAACATGGCGATGCTGTCCCGACAGATGGCGCACTTGTCAGGACCACCAAATAACAATGGTTTTGCGCAGTACCACGGTGTCAGCAGTGCCTTTGTGGCCCCAGTTCCTCAGCAACCTTCGCCGAGTATCCCATCGCACGATTCTGTGTACAGTCAGTACATCCAGTCCATGTCTCGGAACTCGGCAATGTTTGCAAACACGCCCCAACTCCCTGCTGCGGTTCAGTCGCATGATTTTTCCAGCTACCAACCAGTGCTCCATACGGCGGACGCCTTGTATCAACAACAACCATTGCATGCAATCGCAAATTTCAAATCATCCATTCCCTCTATCCGCGCATCAAATGCCAATCGTCTCGATGCGGCTCAAGCATCATATCAACCACCGAGGAGATCCGCAGCACAGGCAGAGTCTTCTCGATCCACGACCCTACACGCTCGAGAAAACGCGGATCGCGTGCGAAAGGGAGGTCGCAGTAGAAACTCTCACCTATCTGACAAGACGCGAGAAAAGAGCTCCGTGATGCGTAAAGTCGGCGCGTGCTGGCGTTGCGCCATGCAGAGAGATCCTGTTAGTAAATCACGAGCCGGGTCAGAATCTTCATACTGACATGCAATGCAGTGCGACCACGGCGATCCATGTTCTCGTTGTACCATGCGATCACAGCGAGGTCAAACATACTTTTTCGATTGTGATCGTTCAAAGTTGCCGGACTTCGTACATGAGTTCCTGCCCCGTACGTTGCATCGTGCCTCTATCGTGTGCTTGCGCTGATGATCAAGTACAGCTTCCATGACAATCATGCACCAGAAACAGACCATTGAAGATTCCGTTGCGAGTAGTGTCCTCACGTGGGATCATGACAACGGCATCGACATCTACTTATCATCTGGCTATGGACCACCACTTCGGTGGAAGGTGTACGAATTCAGGCCCAAAAGCGAAGAATATCTACGTCAACTACAATACTATCAAGACAACGGCAGTGACCAAATGGTGCGCACGGTCAACTACTCGCCTCCCTATGGCCTGCTCAAGATAGAGCCAAGCGACGATGCGCACTTGGACACGTACCTGGACCAGTTGTTGCAGCCGCAATTCCTCTGGGATTTTGGATGGACGTTTTACGAGGCGGAGTCTCTCGTCGATGAATTCCAAGCCGGAGTGCTCGATCTGCTTTGCAAGCTTTACCTTACCACCGAGGATGATCTTGTAGGTGCAAGCATTTTGAACTCACTATGTGCTGTCCGCTGACAATGTGAACCCAGCTGAAACAGCTCCTCTACGACATCCTCCGCATGCTACTAATCACATACATCATGGGCCATACTCTAACCATCTCCGACGATACAGTCCCGACCGTCATCGCCAACGTCCGACATTCCCGCAAACCAAGCAATTACAATCAGAAATACACCTCTCCTCGACTGGCCAATCGCCAACTCAAGTTCTTCTTTGCCGTCTTGCGGAATGGCATCTATGAGAAACTCCTCAAATGGCAGCAACAGACCCTACATACCGCCGGGAAGAAAGATCAAACCTGGCTGCCAGCATTCTGCGTCACTCTAGGTTTCGCAATGGTGCTGGAAGAAGTTCAACACACCCTCTTCATCCAAGCGGACGCCTCCGTTGCCCGCAACGATATGACCCGCGAGGATGCGGATAGACAAGCCAGCAACGCTTGTGAGAGGATCGACGCAAGATTTAAACTCCTCATCGGCTTGTTTCAATGCAAGTATAGAGATAAGAGATGGGGTGATGATGGCAGTTTTGGACCGGGGACACCTGAGGTGAAGGATCTCAGCAGCAAGGTATTCTTGGAGGAGTTGAGGGAGATTGTCGTGGAGAAGTGTAAGTTGTGTTATTCATGTGCCATCTGCTCATGGTTCGAATTTATGCTGACTCGGATACTAGGCGATCATCTAAAGTCTCGCGAGAACGTCGCATTCTCTCAGGAGAACCAGTGCTATTTCACATCTAGATTGACGGCGAAGTTCCTTGTGCCGTTTTTGAACCTGCCTGGATAGTGCTGCGTCCCTAGGAAGCTGGCTTTCCTCCAAAACGACGCGCTTGGTGGAATGGAAACTGGACATGTTCTCGAGGCCTTGAAGAGATGAAGTGAACTGGCGCAACGCTTTGAACGGAAACATGAATGATGAGTTAATGTTCGATCTCACGACGTAACGACGGCGAAAGGAATTCTACGGGTGGATGATGAAACTTTGTAGACATCGCAAAATCTTTCAATGAAGCGAGATGCCAACGAACTGTCCCGTGTCTTTGATCGCACGGCGCATGCACGTTCGTGACGGCTGAATGCTGCCGTGGATGTGAATCAAAGAATGGAGACAATTTGTCTACGCTCACCTTTTGAAAGCCGTTCTCAAGCTTGGAGTGATGTCAAAAATCAAATATTGTCATGTGCAGATCTGCTTATTGTATATTATACAGGTAACACCAACCTCCTTCCAACCCGTAAGTCGAATCCATCTTTCTTTTAAAGTGCAGCCAAGAAACCAACAAGACCAAGGACGAGGCCTGCACCTGCACCTTGGGCGTGGACGCCGTATGCTCCCGCGTCGGCTGTTGTGGTAGAGGCCGCAGTCGATGCAGAGCCGGAAGATGCGGTGGTGCTGGACTCGCTGGAAGAGGAGGTCGCGGAAGGAGCTTTGGTGACGGAGGATGCGCCCGAAGAGGAAGAAGTGACAGAGGCAGTTCCAGAGGAGGAAGGTGAGCTGCCGTCCTTCAGGCTTGGGGTGGCTCCAGCGGCGCAGGTTGCGGTGGTGGGGAGGAGATCTGCTTTGCCGACAGAGCCGCAGATGGCGTTTGCGAAATCGATGGTCGCTATAGTAGCAGTATGATTAGCTGCTGTTTGAGGGACCCACTAGCGGTTACTATCCTACCTTCTTGGCCGGCCGCGTCGCAGGCTTCGCTAACACAGCACGCGAGACCAGCGATCCAGTCGCCTTGCGTGCAGATGCATTCGACGTTCAAGGCCTCGCAGCCACCGTAGTCGGCCGTCACGCACTTGTCGGCTGCGCAGGATGGAAGACCAGCATTGGACTGGGCAATGGCGGAGCCCGCGAGCAGACCCGCGACGGCGATATGGATGAGGGACAACATGTTGGTGATGTAAGAACTTGAAGGCAAGGAAAGAAGGAGCGTGGGGTCAGCGGAGATGAGGAAGTCGTTTGCGCGAGCAGTCTACGTTCTCATATAGGCAGGCMCTCCCTATATTAAGAGACAAGACTCACGACAGGCCTGCCCGCCCTGCTGATCTAGAGATAATCGGACGCGTKCGCTGTAGTTCGCCTTTTGTGATTGCATATTGATTGGTTGATCGCCAGCTAGCGAAATTAGTACGATGGGGAGCGAAGCTCTGGGGCCCCAGCACGCTGGAGAGTACAATAAAGTACATGTACTTTGACCACCCTGCGGAGGCAGTATTTGCTTTCTTCATTCGTGCTGAGAGTTTTTGATGTCTTCATCGCAATATGATCGTGCTGTATCGACACAAATGGTCATGCGTCGCCAAGGGCGCCATTATTTCTTCCATGCTTCCGGTCCCCGAAGTACAGGCATGGAGCTCGTACCGTGGTCAAACTGTAATGACAACAGTCAGGATGCTCGGGAGAAGCGCGGCTTGGTGCTTTAAATTGGGTTACATACATTTTGGCATCTGCGGTGTTTGGCATCTGTCAATTCGAGCGTGCAGGATTACTTTACTGACCCAAACGACTCGTACAAGGTGCTTCACAGGCTCATAGGAAAAGGATCACAGAGATCGTGACAGTATGCCATATGTACGAGTCAGGAGTGGAAGTCAATCCAGGCTGCTGAGTTGCGTGAAGACTTATTACAGAGTCACAGTACCTCCACTCGTACGAAAGTCTGTCCGGTCTTGGCGTGAAATTGAGGGTGTAATATTGTTCAAAATGTAATAACTTCAGAACTACATGCTATCCTTGTATCTATTACCGTATGGAGGGTCACTGTTCATTAACCTTTCAGCCAATCCTTTTAGGTAGTTAATTGAGGCTCGTTTGGCCACACAATTATTAAAAGCTTGATCCTCACACTAAACATACTAGATCTCTAGCTCAGCCGTTTCTTAAATAACTTGACCAGCTCCAACTACACTTAAACGAAACTCTCGGAGGATCTTCTTCTTATCTTTATAAAGGTGTTTAATAGGGTTAAGGTCTAGGGAGTTAGCTAGGGTGTTTATAAACTTGATCCCCAGCTCTGAAATAAGAGGGGCTAGTAACCTCCTTACACGGTAGTAAACACTAACGTTGTCCTTAATAATAAGCACAGTTTTAGAAGGATTAAGGTCCTAGAGTTGTTTGTAGTAGGGGAACAGGTGTGTTTTATAGATCCTAAGTACGTAAAAAACGAAGTCTAAACCCCCCTTTTTGTGGTCTCTTACTAGCCTCTCTTTTTTGAACGTACGTTAGATAGTAAGCTTTTGTTTTCGTCTAGTACGCTGGCCACGAGGTATCTAAGCATTATAGGCCTTAATTTGTTCGTTCTTAGTATAAAGGTACGTCCATTCTATCGTATAAGGGATAGATGCTTGCTTAATTTAACGGTCCACAAACTGGTTAAGTTTTGCCTGTTCCTCGGCTAGTTTAGTAGCTAACTAGAGTGTTAACTCACTTAATTCAGGCTTCTAAACAACTACTAGCCTTCGTGCACGTATGTCGCTTGTAACAGCSCCCTATTACATGCGTAAAAAGCGTGGATCTTTCTTATCTTTAAACATAACAACCCCCTCTAGAGCTAATACGTAAGAAGGCCCACTACTCCCTCTAAAATTAATGGGGGTTTTATTACAAAGGATAATAACGTGGGTGGAAGGATCCAGCTTTAAAACCTCGTGTATATAACGCTCCCTATTAGGCAAATCCAGCTTTTGAAGGGCTGTCTTTTAGAGAGCATGTTTTCGAGTTATCCTTCGATTGTCTATCTTGTCCTTCTTAGAATAGACTCTCCCTTATAGGATATTGTGAACCTAAGGGGCTTTAAGCTCTTTAAGAGGTTGTCGTTGTCTATATTCCTTCGATTTTTCCAACTCTTATAAGGCTTGATTTGCAGCTTTAGGCTATAACATCTATCGTCCTTTTGTCCGTGTAAACGTTCGGATGGACTAGCTTGTTAAGGATCTAGGTAAAACACGCTATAGCCTTCCATCCCTAGGTTGTGCATGTACGTATTAAAGGAGTGTTGCCAGGTTATTCGATTTTGCAAGCTTACATATACGGTTGTAGAACTTTCGAGCCCCATTAGCTTTTACGCTAGGACGACGCTTCGCAATGTCCTTAAAGCTGTATCTATCGAAAGCCCTATCACTTAGGATCAAAATGCGCGTTGGTAGGCTATATTGCGACATGTGGTTGTTAAGTAATCGCGTTGTAAAGGTTGTTGTTTTGATTTTGAAGCTACATAAAAACACGCTACCGGATAAACTTTCGTACGAGTGGAGGTATCTCTCAGCGCCATGCCCACATATCTGACGCGAGCGTATGTCATCATTCAATTGTGCACTCCCAGTCTCAAGTTTTGCACGAATACATTGAATTCGAGGGATGCCAAACTTGGGTCTTATGAAAGCCAGTTGGATGTCCTCCAATGCTGACCAACATCAACCGGCTCGCCTATTGGTAAGAGATTCCAAGAGTCTTGAATGCATCCATACATCAAGATGGGAGGACTGTACGGAGAGGCCAGCTTCTCACCGGGATGCATGACTGGTGTGCTTGTCTTCAGCTACGAAGTCTCACAAGTTCAAGTTTGATTTCGATGCTCGAGGCTAGCATGCATGGCAATGCATCATGGCCACTTTRCTGTAACCGTCTCATCAGAGCCACTGAATGACGTCGCCTTTGTGAACACGGACGACGAAGGATTAGTTCACAAGCTTCTGGGTCTCGCAGCAGCAAGTCGCACTTAGCTCAATAGGAAGCTCCCGGCCTTGACTTTGTTCGACGACGCGGAGCTCAACAGTTTGAAGGCGCCCGCTTGACATCTGTAGAAAGGCCACGAACAAGCTGATCAGGGTTAACTCGGGGCAATGCGCACAGGAGGTTGCTGCATGGGAAGAAGTTGTGCCGAGTCGAGTGTGTTGAAGGAGTGGCCGAAATGGTCATCGTAGGAAACGAGCGATATGGATAAAATACTTGTTGCGCCGGCCAGTTGCTGTCGTCAGTGTCATTGATGAAAGGTGTGCAAGTTTGTTCCCAAAACGCAAGCTTTGGTAAGGTGACATGCGTGTAAGTTAGAGGTTGTCGAGACGAATGGGAGATGCCTTAGTTATGGTGTTCATGCAACTGTTTTGGAAGGTCTGCCCCGCGTTCGCTTAAAATTCCACACCTTCCTCAGACTCATCGAAAGCGAACAGTCAAGTGCCATTTTGCACCCCTTCACCTCCAACCAGCCACGGTATAGCACGGGCAATCAGCATACATCCAGGAGATCAGCACACCGAAAAGCCCTCTTCGAGACACACCTCCAAACGCAATCATGGCCACCAATGGCGACTATCCGTCAGACGACGACACGCCGCCTCAGTCACCTACAATGAACGCGACCGAGCCCGGCGATATTGAGCGACAGAAGGGCCCCGCTGCTGCGCCTAGATCTGCTCTGAAGAAAACCAACGCAGCAGCGGCAGCAGCAGCATCTCGCCCGACACTCCCCGAACAGCCCGAGCCGTCAACGCTAGATGTGTCCACCCTCACACCCCTCTCCCCCGAGATCATCGCCCGGCAAGCGACCATCAACATCGGTACCATCGGCCACGTCGCTCACGGAAAGAGTACTGTTGTCAAGGCCATCTCCGGCGTGCAGACTGTGCGATTCAAGAATGAACTGGAGCGAAACATCACAATCAAGCTGGGATATGCAAATGCAAAGATTTACAAGTGTGATAGTGAGGAGTGCCCACGTCCTACATGCTACCGAAGTTACAAGAGCGAGAAGGAGGTTGATCCACCATGTGAACGCGCGGGCTGTGAGGGCACATATCGCCTGCTCCGTCACGTCTCGTAAGACATTCTATACGGCATCGTTGGAATACATCAGCTGACAGTATTGTAGCTTCGTTGACTGCCCTGGGCACGATATTCTGATGAGCACTATGCTTTCAGGAGCCGCTGTCATGGACGCCGCGCTTCTCCTGATTGCAGGCAACGAAACTTGCCCACAGCCACAAACTTCAGAGCATCTTGCTGCCATCGAAATCATGAAGCTCCAGCACATCATCATTCTCCAGAACAAGGTCGACCTCATGCGCGAAGAAGCTGCAGCCCAGCACTACGAGTCGATCAAGAAGTTCATCCGCGGAACAGTCGCCGACGACTCGCCCATCATCCCCATCTCCGCCCAGCTAAAGTTCAACATCGATGCCATCAACGAAATGCTGGTCACCAAGATCCCCGTGCCCATGCGGAACTTCCAAGATGACCCTCATCTCATTGTCATTCGTTCTTTCGATGTCAACAAGCCCGGTTCCGAGATTGATGAGCTTCAAGGCGGTGTAGCAGGAGGATCCATTCTTACTGGAATCCTTAAACTCGGCGATGAAATCGAAATTCGCCCTGGAATCGTCTCCAAAGATGAGCAGGGTAAGATTCAGTGCAAGCCCATCTTCTCCCGAGTCATCTCCCTCTTCGCAGAGAACAACAGCCTCAAATTTGCCGTTCCTGGCGGTCTCATCGGTGTTGGTACCCGGATTGATCCCACGCTCTGCCGCGCCGACCGTCTTGTCGGTTTCGTGCTGGGCTTGAAGGGCAAGCTTCCTAAAATCTACACCGAGATTGAGGTCAACTACTTCTTGCTGCGGAGACTTCTGGGTGTGAAGACCGCCGATGGCAAGCAGGCAAAGGTCGGCAAGCTTACCAAGCAGGAGGTTCTCATGGTCAACATTGGTTCTACCGCTACTGGTGCAAAGGTTCTGGCCGTCAAGGCAGATGTTGCAAAGCTGCAGCTCACCTCGCCAGCATGTACCGCGAACGGCGAAAAGGTCGCTCTCAGTCGTCGTATCGAGAAGCACTGGCGGTTGATCGGCTGGGCCACCATCCTCCAGGGTGAGACTCTGGACCCTCAAGGCAGCAAATAATAGACGCTACTTTATGAGATGTGTTCAAATGTGTTCGTTATGGCTGGATGACGGGGGAACGATCAGTGTGAAATTGTAGCGTTGCGGAGCATTGTTGGTAGAAAAGGCGTACGATCAGAATTACTCGCATTGCAGGGGGAGTCGCACACTGGTGGCGTTATCACGGTGGTCGTAGCTGAAATGACTCCCGTGGAAGGAACAAATGGAACTGGTCTCAGTGGTAAGAATTACGCGTCAGGCAAAATACCTCCGCTTGTAGGTAGCAGGTTATGAGGAGATTGTCACATGCGATTGAAAGCTGTAAATTTTTAAGGTTCAAATCCCACGTTCACCTGTTGAACTGGCCACAACAACCCCCGACCCCCCGCCCAAGGTATTGAACAACTCCCACTTCCATCCGCAAACCACGACAACATGGCAGCAGCAGGCAGTGTAGTCCCGGCTCTGGCCGACCGGCCCATCAAGAACACCGTCGTTCTCTTCGACGTCGACGGCACCCTCACACCGGCTCGCCTCGTGAGCCTTCCACCCCAATGGCTTCAATGGGCCTAGGTTGGTACCCGGTTGTCAACACTGAGCTAAGCAATACGTAGGGTGTCTCGCCTGAAATGCTTCAGCTTCTTTCCGCTCTCCGCCACAAGGTCGCCATTGGCTTCGTGGGCGGTTCCGATTTGGTCAAGCAGCAGGAGCAACTCGGCACCGCTTCGATCCCCGTCACTTCCCTCTTCGACTTTTGCTTTTCGGAAAACGGCCTGACGGCCTTTCGCATGGGCCAGCCGCTGGCGAGCACGAGCTTCATCAAGTGGATTGGCGAGGACAACTACAAGAAGCTCGTGCGCTTCATCCTGCACTACATTGCGGATTTGGACATACCGATCAAGCGAGGAACATTTATTGAGTTCCGCAATGGCATGATAAACGTCTCGCCAATCGGTCGTAATGCCAGCACGCAGGAGAGGAATGAATACCAGGAGTACGATTTGAAGCACAACATTCGCAGCGACTTTGTGAAGGCAATTCAGAAGGAGTTTCCAGATCTTGGACTTACGTTTGTGAATCCCTGCGTACATACTGCTTTTCGAGATACTAATCTTCGAAAAGCTACTCCATTGGTGGCCAGATCTCCTTCSACGTCTTCCCTCAAGGCTGGGACAAGACTTACTGCTTGCAGCATCTTGCAAAGGAGAAGGATCTCCCGGGTGGCACTGACTACACCACGATCCACTTTTTTGGCGACAAGACAGAAAAGGGCGGCAACGACTACGAGATTTATTCTGACCCACGCACCATCGGCCACAGCGTTCGTAACCCGGATGAGACCACGGCAGAGGTGAAGAAGCTTTTTGGTCTATGAACTGGGACAGTGCGCAATGATGGAACAATACCTGGCGCATCCACCAGCTAGGTATCCTAAACGAAAAGCTTGACCGATTGGAGCCGCAAGTCCAGCAAACCGTCTCACATTTCCAATGTCGATGCCCTCGTTAGCGAGGTGCTGTTCACAGCATCAACGGCGACTCCTAGGGCTCGTAGCTAAAATCTAAACTCCTTTTCGCGCATCTTGAACTGCTATCGGGAACAGTTGCCCTCAAAAGCTAACGAACCAATCAGTGAGCCGTGTATACAAGACATCTGCGCAGAGATCAGACTGCACATGCCAATGCTCGCGCTGGCCACCGGATGTGACAGATTTCAGGTCGTAGAGTGGGCGACGTGCAAAGGCAGAAGGACTATGTGCACTTGGAAGAGAGGCCCATGAGCTTTGAGTATGATCTCGCACGGGATGAAGCATCCCACCATGTATGCAGCGCGCCGGCAGCTAGCAAGGAGATTGATGTGATCTGGGAAGCAGCAATGCTTCACCTTTCTGGACCTCCTGGCTATGTGCTGCTCTTTCCTCTCTCTTCATTCGGCAACTGTCGTGATGCGGTCGGTGGCCAATGCGATATGAGGCAATTCGCGTGCCGAAGGACAGGAGACAGGTGAGATGCTATCAGACGCGACCGTCTCTATGCTGATCCGCAGCCAGCGACTACGAAYGCTCACTATCTTCTAGTTCGTCCTAGTCATATGTTGCGTAATGTGACCGACAGAACTGCTTGAAGCATACCTTTCACTCCTGGAATATGCAACTTCATGGATCGGCGCCGTGTTAAACCTAAGCGCTAGCCGACGTTTGACCACTGCATTGAATCTTGAAGACAGCAACGAAATGGGACTTCACGATCTGAGCTACGGGCATTACGGCTGCGAATCTCACGGGCCACGGCACTCGAAATTCCTCCTTCTTGCTCCGAATACAGGCTGATATCCAAAATGCTGCACGTCGGCAAAAGGCCAGTTCACTTTCCTTGGGCGCACCGCATCCGGGGAGCTCAGAGGTACGTCCGGGATGCTGCGGTCATCGATCGTGGCCTCTTCTGTGCCCATGCTGCAGCGACCGGCTAGGCTTGGATTACTGCCCGCGATACCCACTCCCGATGCTACGAACACATCTCTCCTGAGTATTGACCGCCCTGGTTCCTGCCTCACGCCATCCACCAATGTTGATGACCACACTGCCAAGAAATGGTGGATCTTTCTGGCGAAGGAGAACCGCCGTAAGCGCCAGACTGATCCTCCGTCCTGTCATTTTCACATTGAAACAATGTGGAGCTTTGAATGGAGCTCGGTGCTGGGATCAATGGGATGCAGACGCGAGACTAAGTAACGAACTTGATGCGCGCTCTACAACCCGCAGAACTCGGTATTCATCGAGTAGCCCTGTCGTGCATTTGACGGGGCAAGCGGGGAGCAAAGGATGTAACATCTGAAATATGCACGTCTTCCGCCCGGACCATCGGGCCTAAACGGATGAATATGAGGATGATCTGGCACCTCGCTAGCCCAACTGTAGGCAACGTCAAGGAATAGGCTGTAGCGGGTGAGACCTCGGGATGCCAGGTACTTTCCAAGCCACTGGCGAGTGGCGGAAACGTCCCCGTCTGCAGGTCTGCCATAGGCGGAAGACTGTCGCCAATGGCTTACAGATTGGCGTGGCGGTGTCGTCTCACACCCTTGACCGTCCTAATCACACCACACTCAACCACACTTCAGGTCTACAACCGATTACAGACAGGGACGTTGCACCGCACGGTCATTGTGTCCTGGTGCAGGTGGCTATGTGGTCGGTTTCCCCTGGATCTGAAAGGTTGTTGAAACAGACGTACCTTCGACGTCAGAAATGCTGACTCGATGTGTCCCGTGCGTCAAGGTGGAGTTCAATGGGTTCGACTACGGCGCTGACCTGTGGCCTGTTATCACCCAAATCATGCTTCGGTGCACCGGGAAGCTGCGGTCTTCTCTTTTGGGCACTTCATTCTGCTCAAAGGGCACTGCCCACACTTCGCTTAGCCAGACCATGATTTGGACAAGGAATGTGTTTCGGCGTGCTCCTCTGCTGTATGCTTCTGCCGGTCTGTCCGAGGCGTCTACGCATAGGGAAGTGCGCCAACTCTGCTCACTCCACAACCCATGGCCGCAACTGGATCGATTCGGAATTTGCTCGGTAAACCCCTGCCAGGATGGCCGATGCCTACTTTTGCGGTTCTGTGAAGTCTGGGGCGATGCAGTGAATCAGTGATATGTCTTTGAGAACGACCCCCACGCACATCCCAAGAGCTTGGGTTTTCGTGAGAGATTCTCGCTAGGACACCGTGCTCCGCCCCAATGGCGGTGTATTTCACCCTAGATGACGGACTAAGAGACTAGTAGGTGCACTTGTTGATGTTCAGACCAGTCGCTATTTTAGCATTGTCCGAAGCAAAGCCTTCCAGACCGCCTTCAATAATAAGGACAGACTACAACGTATGGGCTTACTCAATCGGCGAAACTGACTTTTCTCGCTGTTCTAGTGGTTTCTACTGGCATCGAATATGACGATGAAACCCAGACATTTGAGTTTAACGATACACATATAGTTGATGCATCATTTTCTTGAGTGGAGATTTCGCAAGCATACCTGGCCCACAGCACTCCTTTCCAAACGCATTGCTACCCAACATCGCCATATCATGCATCAAAAATCATGTGTAGATGCCGCYCGGGGAACGTGCGCTTCCACTGCCGTACACCCGCGACTGTCCCCTGCTCRAATACAGCACTTAAATTTGTAGTACTGCATCGCAAGTCGACCATCGTTTGCCATTGAATAAACCGACTCAAAGGAGTTAGGCGGTGTGGGGATCGCACGGTTGGCAGTAGGTGCTCCACACTCCTCCGCCTCGTCTTCCAGGTAGTTAGTAGCTGCGAACTCCAAAAATAATTTTGACTGACCTGGATGGAAGTGACATGTATCGCTCATGCGATCTGTAGGCACTGCCTTCCCGCAACGTGCACATTCGACGTACAGTTCGTCCAGAACTCCGGGGAGTATCAATGCCTCTACAAAGTATAGATGCTCCCAAAGGATCGAATGATATTGAAAACGGTGATGTGGTGACATGAGTGACAGCTTGCTGTCTTCGGATCGCTGCTCTGGCATCCTGTATAGCTGCAGAGGGTTGTTGGCCTCCGGTTGCAAGACAAGCAGATATGAATAATCGACAGATGGCGTGTCACCCGGACCGCTAGAGGACGAACTCCATAGGCCTGAGTCTGGCTTTGGCCTACTGTCCATCCGTTCCGATTCCCTCCAGACCTTAGCACGCCCCATGACTACCCAACGCAGTGTCGGCGATGCTTCAGCGAGTCTGGGTAAACGGAGGAGGTCACGGGTGTACCTGGGAGCCTGGGGATCGACAGCTGATGTGGCCGAGAGTCTGAGAGCGGCAGCACTTCCGGCGCGGAACAACATATCAAGGCCAAGGTCCAATCCATGTCCAAGGGCCCTGTTGATCTCTTCAACTGACATTGACCAGAGCTGAAGCATACTGTGGTCAGTCGCGTAATCTATCTTCGGCAAAGCATGCCACTCCAGACGATTAGATCGATCTCAGAATACTTACTAGCAACGGCTTCTGGTTATCGAGAAGTCTGGGGGAGTCTCCATGATGATCTGAATCGTTTCTGTCAGTACGGTGATGTGCCCGGGTGTCCAAATGCAAGAGTGCCGGATGCATACCGCTGCAATCGGACTGAGCCGCGAAGATGTCAATCTCTACCATTGCTTCGGTGACTTCGTGCGGGACGCGTTCGGCCGTTGAGAAATTCAGAGGGAGTTAGTCGCTGGCAAAGCACAAATGTGTTTTGCATCGGCGACCTCTCGACCTCTTATAACCCATCCTACACGTGCTCTTCATTTTCGGCTGTGATGTTGGACAGCGCATTTTGACGGCCATACACAACGTCGAGAGACCATGGACAAAATCTGATGATGTCTTCGGCAGCATCGGGCCGCCAGTCGCAATCCCTTTCTCAGGTGCTGTACCGGCATAACCCTGGTCCGGACGCTTGCATTAGATCGGAATTCACCTCGCTAGTGTCGGCATCAGACGCCATTTACCTGTCGTGCCTGAAGCCTTGGCACATTCGATTGGATCTGAGCAATGTTCATTGTTGAATCTATCAGAATGCCAGTTGGATGGACAGGCGAGACCCCCGCTGTGCCGCTCAAGGATGAGACTTGAACCAACGCCGCAGTGCCGTCCGAGGCCCGCTCCCCGCCTCGGCGAGTAACGAGAGCTCAAGTTCCACAACATACGGAAGAATCGGACGTCGAGGTGCGCAGGCGCGAGGTTGCGAACGTCTCGCCTTGCAGCTGGCGATCGGAAAGTTCGTCGGGCAATCCTGATCCTATCTGGAGGCCCCGCAGGCCGCTATTGTCGAYGCGGTTTGCTACTGATTGATGAATGAGRGATGCTGGATCAAATGTCAGCTAGACCAGCTCATGTACGATCGCTCAAAAGAATTGCCACATCTTCGGCTTATCTAGGGGCATCCACGTCTGGTACAACATATGTGGAAGCTCGCACATTGCTGTATGACATCTTCTTCCTTATATCAGAGACTTTCCAAACTCACCGAGTCCTCTCGAGTTTCCCGGCCCTCGAGCGCTGGCAGCAAATCGAGCCTCGCAGAACGACAGCGAAATCTGGCTCTTGCTCATCGGGAATAAAAGTACGCTGTACACCCGCCAGCTTGGCAACAATGTTTCTGAAATTACCCATGCCGCGGCACGCGAGATTGTTGCAAGGTATGTGTCTCTCTACAACTTAACGGTGGTACCCGAAATCGAGGAATATGGTTTCGACCAATGCGACCTCCAAGTTCGACGCTTTCCAGGTTTCGTGCCGTGCATGTGGCACTGTTACTGTTATCAACAGATGGAAAAACGCAGATGCCAGTGCCAAGTGAGTGCTGTGCTTCTGTAGATGCAGGCGCAATGGCTTTCTCCGCGTTCGACGATCGCAGCTCTTGGCTCGTTTGGGAACCAACCAACTGCTGTCCTGTTCGACTTGGTTCATCTGCTCCACAATGGCGATTGACAGTAGGTACCCACTGTGTGTCGGACAGGGAGGCGGGTGTGAAATTTTTATTCTTCCGTGTAACGATCGTGGATAGTTGACCCTTCAGTGGGATTCAAGGTCGCGTTTCAGGCAGCCAATGCGCGAAGACGTGCGCACTGAGTCGTGTTCCTTCACCGCTTGACACGACGGACGCCTCCCCATCGCCCATAGATGACCAGTGTCGCCACTCGTGTATCCCTCGAGTCTCTCACGTCTTACCGAGGCCTTGCATATATATTAAGCTTTGCGAAAGATCTGGCAGGAGGATCCACCTTTGATGCATAGTCTGTGCCATTGTGTCGATCCGGCAAAATGTGTCATGCTGCACATTATACCTCCGTGGGTACGCGGCCATTCGCGTGGGAATTCTCAGCCGTATCACTGATGCTTCGATAATCCTCCGGCCCCCATTTCTGCGCGAAGAGGCAGTCACAGGTCAAGGGCCGCAGGACCTGGGAGCAATTTCGCTTCCTTCTCCAGTATGAGGTGTCTCAGGTGATCCTACAGGCCTTGATTATCTTTGCGCTGGACATTCATCGAGTTGCGCTCAGAGTTTGAAAGACGTGTGAAGTTGGCTTTAGATTTAGGCTAAGAACCTCGCATGCCGGTGTACCTGCCTCAGCAGCGTATGGAAAGAGAGGTCAGCTGGGGAGCTACCTACCTAATACGTCGGGTTAAGGTTAGGTTACCTTTTTAGTGAGCCGGCCCTGTTGACCCTTCCTTCGAACATGAGACCTGAGCTTTGAGAAGCGTGACGCACCAGCCGTAGCGACAAACTGAACGTACAATGTACGTGGCGTGATGGCAGAATGTGTGGTAGGACAGCTAGGCGCGAGAAGCGCGCGGCGCGGCTGAACATGTTAAACGCGGTAGTGACCTTCTTGCGGCTCTCTCCACTGCACCTCCTCGCGTCGGAGATGCGTTCTCTCCAGCATACATCCGAGATGTCCAGCGCAACACGTCCAACAGTCGTTCTGCTTCTCTCCTAACAAAGCAAGTCAGTCGGGCATTCGCCGGTTCGGAACACGGGCGCTGCACGAACTCGGATGAAAAGCACATGGGGTATGAARGATCTCCATGGGAATCTGCCGGGCGCATAGTGCACAATACTCTCTCGGGACATTGCCGAACGCACCGTAGTCGAATACGTCCTGCGTGTGTGGAAGCGAGATCATCTCCATCGCGCTCGGGCCCACGGGATGGAACACCAGCCACAAGACCTTTGGATGCAGCGGCCGAAGCGAGGGGTTGATAGCCTGCTCATCGAAAGGCATGCCTATGAGAGACAAGAGCTTTCCAACCGGTGGCTCGTCTTGTGAGCTTTGATCAAGTTCCCCCTTTCGCCATTCGCTCTCGAGCCGTGGCTTGCCCCAAAGGGCAAACTGGACCATTCTTTCGCTTTCACTACCGCGCAAAGCACTGATCTCGGCTTGGCACATGGGCAGTGCACTTAGACGCGACCAGAAGTGATCGTCTCTGTGCGAAGTGTGACACTCAACCGGGAAGATCGGAAGACAAACCACCCAGCCAGATCGCCGAGCAAGATGCGCGACCTCGAGAACCTCATCGGCACCATAAGCTCGGAGCTCGTCGAAGGTGTGTGCGCGGTACACGACTGGTGTATGGCAGGCGACTAGCCACGAATATGTCAGCACGCTACTCGTTCTATCATCATCGACGGTTGGCTGTTGCTCACAGTCTTCAGAGATGTCGCTGACCGGGCTCTCGGATCTCGATGATGCTGACATGATGTGGTGATTGGTTTGRGAAAAGAGAGGTGTGCTGAGGAGAACGCTGCACGRGAAACAATGCTGGCTCTGGAAGGGTGGACAGCTGGGCGAGTGATGCAAAACAGCGCGGTGAGTGAGACTGATGTCGCGACTTACATGTACCTGTCAGACATGGAGGGTTGTGGACCTGAGAGGGCCAAGGCGAGCTATCGTCGTCTCCACTAGGAAAATTGAATGGGAGTGGAACTGGGCAACCATCGATGAGGGGAGTTATTCGGGGGACTCGTGCAGCTTTCCCGTAGTACCGAAACGATCACAATCGTCCGGCATTATTCCCGCCATTTGGGTCGACTGGGGTGCCTGCAGCGGCCCTGGATTCCATTTCTTTCGCAACAATGCATCATGCTAGCTTTTGCTTTCAGCCATGCATTGATCATTTGTGAATAGAGACGCGCAAGCCATGTTCTCTGAGCTCGACCTCGATAGTCGAGAACCCTTTTACTCTTCCTCTTGCAGATAATAGTCGCGCTTCGCCCTGCAATTCTCCCACGCGGCCATGACAGCGGTCACCAACATGAACGTAAACGGGAACCAGCATATTGTAGAGGCGTGCTACCTTCCATGCTGGGACAGCCTGAGCCAGAGAACCAGATTACCGGACGATTGGATGACAGCCCGCGTAAGGCGTGAAGCGAGGGAATCCTCTTCGGGAGGGGCTTCCCATGAATTCATTGGCCTGCCTGGGCCTGGCTTTGCTTTTTCCTTGCTCCGATGCCTCGAAGCAAGTTCACGCGGCCTCACCGCTGAACCGACCGTAGGATGGTGGTGACACTGCATCTACCTTTGGTTGGACGAGGCACACTCCACCATGGCTCGCCTGTGGCAGTCAATCCTGCCCTTCTTTGGTGTGTAAATCGCCATGGTGTCGGTGAGCTTGAGGTGCTGCAGCGAGCATGGCAGCAACAGCGCGCGAATGATCCAGTGCTACAGATCGCGTAGCTGGCATGGTGGGTCGAAGAGGTTGTGGCATATGTCGAGTGTGATTGGGGTCGTCCTTGTCGAAAGAGTTGGAAATGAGTGATGGAGACGGTCCGCACCGCGTGGAAGGAACAACTGCCGATCCTCCCCGGAGCCCATTCCTACACGGCGACTTGCTTCCCTCACGGCTCTTGTCTCTTGGGCACCTCATCTCGTATACCTTACCGGGACCATCCTCCACCTGGTAAGAGCTCACGACATTTTCAACGGCCAGCACAAGGACGAAGACGGCCCTCAATCCCGGAACGGCACATTCCTCTACTGGCTGGAGTGCCTTAGTTCTGAAACGGTCCGGACTTCGGTTAGTGGTGGTATCCATGAATCGCGGTCACTCAATCAAGTTCGAGGATTACAACTCTTCAAGTCACACACCATATCTTTTTCGTAGACTACTCAAGGCTCTCGTGAGTATTTCTATGTCCTGGATGATGATGTGAACGATGACGTCTTGCGAGTTATCGGGGAGCCAAGAGACTGGTGCCCGTTCTCATAAACGGTCCGTGTCGATACGATTAAAGACCCTTGTCTACGGGGATCCGGGAAGCCGCATATCATCTGCCTCACATGACCGTCAAGATGATCTATGGTCAGTGAATGAATGGATGGAACAAAAGCCGTGGTCAAGACTCCGAACATACACATGACAGGTTGAGTCAGTATCAGACGGGTTGCTGATACCTATTATTGAAGTATGACACCGACACCACATACTTCATTTACACAAGACTCTCATGTCCTACATCCTCTTGCCGTCACCCAGCCTCGCAGATACCAGACCTGCGAGTACTGGCTTTGGTCGCCGCTTTGTCACTTGCAGCTACCCAGCGAGCGTCAATATCTAATCAGTAAGATGATAGCAGTGCGTGTTCATCGAGCTATCAACATGCCTGTAGAGTATGGGCGCGTTTTAAGAGACTATCCGTTTCTCTTAAAACCCTCGGCAATCGTGTGCATCATGCGCGTCAATTGGTATATAATACTCCCTAAGCTGATGCAGTTGAGTGTAGACAGTCTATTCTATCTGAAGAACATTGATCATCAGGCACAGTCAGGAGAGACTACATGTCTGACGAACACGGTGCTAGTATTGCCCTGTCCAGTCTGGATTCAGCCCAGACTAGAAAGCGATGGCATTATTCACTCGACGCACATCTAGCGGCAGAACTACATCAAATACTCTCGGCCCGTACTCAAGTACCAAATCAATCTAGCGGACCTCTCTCCTATCTCTTGAACAGATCCTAGCGTTGGCCAAGGATCGTCCAATCAAGCGAAATCTTATGGGAGCACCAGACATCATTGTGGGTGTACGTGAAGGTCCGTTGTGCAACTGAGAGAAGCAGCCTCGACTTGGGAAGACGACTAGATCGCAGCTCCACGAAGCGTATGGGGCGGTCCCGGATGGTGGTATGAGTAGCGGTGGTGGGATTGAGCTCTGGCTAGCAATGTAGAAAAGCGATACGGGACTGGTCCATGCGGATTCGAGACAACAAGGCCAACAATACAATATGTCAAGCGTTGCAATGCCAACTCTCACAAGCCTCCAAGCAGAAGCGGTCCTGACGGAACGAGTACGTCCCGTCATTACCATTCGGACGGATCTTGGTAGATTGTGTCTCAGCCTAGAGGATGTCACACGTTGAAGCGGACGCGGGACGCTGCATGGCGAAAGTCTTAGTTGACCACAGCTTCCAAAGACATTGGGTCCGGTAGTCACATCTCCAGGATCTAATAAAGTATGGCGTGGCGGGTAGAGTGTAGGGAATCTTGGGTGTCCTCTGATTCCTGCATATATAGCGCACGGCATCCAACACCCATTAGTGTTTACCTCGAAGCAGCGAATGGCGGTCCCCTTGCCTGATCTTTGGTTTATAACACGACCAGATATCATCTCCGTCATCTTGGGACTGGTAGAGTCCAATGGGTGGCTTGGAACTGGTAGAGCCAAGCGCTTGTCTTGAATTCTGAAGAAGCCGAATGTCGCCGATGGTAATTAAATCTGTTGTCATTCGTCGTAGGCTTCCATATGTATCGTGCTGTTGCAAAGATCTTGGCTCCGTGAGTCATGTAGCATGGTACGACCAYGTTCGAAGGCGAAGATCTCGCAGCGGAATTGCACACCCAGTAGCGTGTATTGTGCTCTGTCGAATCAGTCTTCCTGCTGGTGTGTGTTCGTCTCGAGGTGGCATGAACGTAAGTAGGTAGTCTTCGCACTCCGGATGTATCCGTCGAGGTGAAATGTGGATTTATCCTTACCAGCATCAATGAACCTATCAATGGCCTGGCTATCATGAAAAGCTGCGCATTAGCGGATTTGTGACCAACCAGGCACTGCCCGAGGTGAGTAAGGTGTTCCCGTTCGAACGTTCTTATGCGCCCAGGACGACAAAAGGCTCGTCTGCTGCGTGGGAATCGCACCGAGATCAGCATGTGAGCGGAGAGCATTCGCGAATTTGTACAGTTGCTTGTCGGAAGCGAGAATTGAGCTGTTGTGTACAGCGCCAGTTGTGGAAGTAGCAGTGCGGCGAGCCACACGTAATACCCATCCCTTACAAACACAATTCGTGTGGAAAACCATTCCATATGCCCGCTGTGTGATCACAGACCAACAATGCCATCACTCCGATGCCCAGCCTCGCYGCACATGACTCCCTATTATTTCGGCCACTTCTTCCATCCACGTCCATGTCCCCGCTCCTTCCATTCGCGGATCATCTCGGGCATGTTTTCCATCGCCTTCCTCCTCTCTTCCAATTTACCTCTCAGTTGCCTTTCCCAAAGCTTTCCCTTGACCTTCTTGCCCACACYTGTACCCTGCACTCGTAGACCGTTCTCAATTCGCTTCTGCTCTCTGATCTCTGGGTGCTTTAGCGAGACAGGCATCAGCGGTAGGACCTTGTATTCTGATGCCAGCTTGAATAGCTCCGCTTGCCGTCTGAGGGATATGGCGGGTCCGTGCCAGATGCCTGTACGTGGGTTTTTGTGTGGGAGGAAAGGATTTCGTGACGACTTCAGTTCCGTGGCTGAATGTGCGGTGTCCGATTCGGAAGGTGAAAGAGAGACTGTTGTTGAAGCAGCGCCAATGTTGGGATCGGAGGAGGATGTCGTCGAGGTGGTGGTCACACTTGCTGTCGCTGTTTCCGCTGGGCTGCTCTGCGCTGTGGCCATTCGCGAAGCTGCGGAGATCTGCGGCGGTGGAAACTTGGTAAAGAAACGCAAAAGGCGTGGATGGAGCTTCTGAGCCAGCTGGACGTGTCGCTCCATAGCCGTCGTCGTGATATGTCAAGTCCGAAGGGGAATGGGAATGATGATCATCAGAAGCGTGACATTGAAGATGGAGGCGGCGGATTTCCGAGAAACGGCGCTAGAGCGAGCTCCGCGTCAACGTACCTGCCTGCAGTGCAGCTATCCAACGACCACTTCCAGACAACGCATGATCATCATCGCCCACTACTCTGCCTCCAACAATCATCCTCCAAACAACAATTGAATCACCGCCGCGTCAATTGAATACCCGCTGAGAACGTCAACGCATCACYAAATCTTCGAAAAGATCTACGAAACACCGGAATCATGTCCTCGCCTTTCGCCATCAGTACGTGGGCTTCACATGGGGGCCACATTAAGAAGATGAATAWCATTCTAACCACATCATTCAGACGGCGGCGCCTGCGTGGCAATGGTGGGCAAGGACTGCGTGGCCATCGCATGTGACCTGCGACTCGGTCTGCAAGCACTCACAGTCAGCAACAACTTCCCCAAGATCTTTCCCTACGGCACAAGCACCTACCTCGGCCTCACGGGTCTGGCAACGGATGTCAGCACTGTCTCGGAGCTGTTCAGATACAAGGTCAACATGTACCGTCTGCGCGAGGAGCGCGACATCAGCCCTCAGACATTTGCCAACCTCGTCAGTTCGAGCTTGTACGAGCGTCGCTTTGGACCATGGTTTGTGAGTCCCGTTGTCGCGGGTATCAATGGCACGACAGGGAAGCCTTTCATCTGCGGGTGAGTGCATGACACATCTTTCTTACACCACACCGAGACCACGAGACACTGACGCTCTTCCTCTCTAGCTTCGACAGCATCGGCTGCATCGACTTCGCCAAGGACTTCATCGTCTCTGGTACCGCCTCCGACCAACTCTTCGGTACCTGTGAGGGTCTCTGGGAGCCTGATCTTGGCCCCGAGGATCTCTTCGAAACCATTTCCCAAGCGCTTCTCAACGCCGTCGATCGTGACGCCCTTTCCGGGTGGGGAGCTCATGTGTACATCATCGAAAAGGACAAGGTTACCAAGCGTCTATTGAAGGGACGACAGGATTAGATGAACGCGAGCTGGAGCGGTGTATATTAGTGGGCGCAGCACGCGCATTGCATGGCACGACACGGCAAGGCGTTAAGGCGCATGGCGGGCGTATGGCCCAGCCGTTGATACCTCTGATGAATCAAGACTGATTGAGGCATGCTCTYGGCGGACAGCATACAGATTTTACGCGTGTGGATGATGAGCATCGTGAGGCTAGTCGCATCGACGTAGTGTCTTGCGATAGTCTAAGCTTTGAGTACTGTAGCTTTGGCAAGAGCGATAGAACAAGCTTTGAGATGCTTGACCTCACCTCCCAAGCGTTGGTCTCACTCCCGTCCYAATATTGCCTCTCTGCTTACGATGCCCATTGCTAGCGAGGATAAGATTCATCTACGAGAAGAACAAGCATCGTCAAGAGATTAGTTCAGTCGTTGTGACTGCAGAACGTCGGATCAGCTACAGGATGCGGACGACTTCAGCCAGCGCCGCAAGAAACGGCACCACAAGAACTACAAGTTCAAGTCATGCATGCTTCTATCAGAACGGCTGCTCTCCCACTCATATTCACCCCGACATACACTTCGTGCCCTTCATACAACTCGCGCTCCGCTGTTGACTTGCCTTGGCTCGCTGGCAGCTTCAAAGGTTCCGTTTGCAAGACGCCTCAACTGATGGGACGTGCTGGGAGCAGTTTCGACCCAGGTCACATTATGTCCACGCTCCTTCAAAAACGCCGTCGTAGCGTTGTTGTATGACCACTCTACCTGAACAACATTCGGAATGAGTTGATCATGCAGCCTAGGTTTTGCCAAAGCCTCGGCCGACGTGGCGTTCTGATCCAACACATACCAGAGCTGCTGGACTGTGCTCGTAATGATCCTGCTGCCGCCTGCTCCGGCCGCAACGAAATATACGGATCCATCGGCATTCTCCACAATCGTTGGGGTTATAGAGCTGAGCGGTCGCTTGCCTGGCCGGACGTAGTTACTCGGTGATGCAATGTAGCCAAAGGCATTGCTGACTCCCGGAATGCTGAAATCATTCATCTCGTTGTTCATGATGATTCCAGTCTCCGGGACCATGACTTTCGAGCCGAACAGGGTGTTTATTGTGGTTGTGAGGGCTATCGATAGGCCACTGGCATCGCTTACCACCACTGCACTTGTACCTGGCGTCTCCAATGACTCGAATCCGGACGGATCGTACACGCTGGTGTTCCAAGTGTGGTCTGGATTGATCTTCGCTCGAACAGCAGCTACGGTTTTCTCGCTGAGCATCTCATCTTGGTAGAGGTCCATATCTTTGACAAAAAGAGGGTCACCGAGATTGCTGCGCTGGCCGTACGCGAACCTCAGCGCTTCGTCGAAAATATGGGTGCTTTCGTTGACGGTTGCTGCTTGGCCGATGGTCGGATAGCCCTCAATGATCTTCATTATTGAAAGTCCAACGGCCCCAGATGATGGAGCACTGCAGCCGTGGATCTTGTATCCGCGGTAGGTGATGTTCATCGGCTCTCTAATGGCAATGGTGTAATTGGCGAGATCCTCCAGCGTCATAGTTCCGTTGCTCGCCTGCAACGTATTTATGGTCGTATGAGCAATGGGTCCAGTGTAAAATGCGTCCACGCCTTGCTCTGCAATGGTCCCCAGTGTTGCAGCGAATCTCTTGCGGGTGATCGTATCTCCCAATCCCAGGCGTGTACCATTCGGAGCAAAGTCTAGTGCCCAGTTGGGATCTTCCACCAGAAAGTTGTTTGATGTCGTCGCGGAATCCATGTACCTAATCAGATCTGCAGTCACGGGTACYCCATCTCTCGCCAATTTGACTGCCGGGAGCACGAGATCCTTCCATGGCAGACTACCATATTGAGCGTGGAGATGGGCCAAACCACGGAGCTCACCGGGCACACCACTTGCCAACCCGCCGTTCAAGCTAGCGTCGGAGTTGTTCTTATACATGTCCTCGAATGCCGCAGAAGGAGCAGTTTCTCTGAAATCAATGAACTCATAGCCTGTCTCGACGTTAAGACAAGCCCTCTTAGACGGAGTGTGAATTACGTACTGCCATTTCCGCTTCGAACGAGCATGAAACCGCCTCCACCAATGCCTCTACTCAGGGCGTTAGCAACAGATCACTGTCCCACGAGTAGAGTGATGGGCTTACGAATGATACATTCCAACCACTCCCACACACAACACCGTCGCAACCATACTATCGGCAGCAYTTCCTCCAGCCTTCAACGTATCGATTCCAACATCGGTACAAACTGCGCTTTCGGAGGCCACAGCTCCCAGCTTGTTCTGGTCTGCATCATAGCTCGGCACCGTCCACGCAGAAGTGCTGGGAATCTGTGACAGCAAGATTGTGGTCGGGATGGCCAATCCGAAGACCCTCATGGCTGCGGTCAAAAGAAGAAAGAGGTGGGGAGAGAATTGTAAATGCATAAGTTCGTGCTACCAGCTGAGAGCTCGGCTCCTGCGCTTGATTCGAGTCTTTTGATGACGAGCTCTTCGGCCTGCATCTTTGGTCCGCTCCATCTTCGGTGGCTTTAGTGCTGTGCGTATCGAATGTGGTGAATGGACGACGGAGAGGCGTTATCGGAAAGAACTAGCGGCGATAAGGTAGGCATGCTCGGATCTCGGAGTTTGAACATACAATAGGTGGCTTCCATTTCTCCACTCCTCATGTCTCATCTGGAGTTACCTTCTTCGTACATAAGTTACATGTACATGGATGTACGTATGGAGGTTCTTGGTGGTATTTGATGATGGCTTGCGTCATATCACAAGCCGACAATCTTTTCGGACCACGTGCTGGCTCTTGCTTCGACTTCACAGCAGGCCGTCTTCCAACTCGCTCCCGCCTCTCTCCTCCTCCTCCTCCTCCTCCTACTCTTCCTCTTCCTCCTCCTACCGGTCCGGGCTCATCAGCTTCGATGAGATAAGTAATGTCAAGGTCGTTCGAGATGGCCCGCGATATCTCCAACCTAGTTCTATCACGCTGCTTGTAGTTTCCCAGCTGATCTTGCTCGTACTGTGGAGTATGACCATATTGGTAGCCGCGACCTCGTCCATCGCCATGGTCACAGCTGTGTATTCAAAGGTACTCAACCTGGGTGCAATTCCACTCGCTGACAGTCACGTCGACGCTGATCACCACGGATGTGGAACGAGTTTGTTGCCCTTGCTCGACGGAGGAGCTCATTCGCGATCTACTTCATCAGGAAACGAGAATTCAGGAAACGTTGCGACATCGGAAGAGGGCGTTGGGCCATATACGCCAGCCACACCGTACGGGTTACATATCGAAAAAGCAACCTTTATGGGAGACCAGAGGCTAGACATTCTGCGAAGCATCACACTTATTACACTCTCCTAAATCCGCCTGACAATCCTAGCCGGACCGGTGGGCTGTGGCAAATCTACTCTTCACCACGCCATCCTGGGTGAAGTTCTTCTATCCAAAGGGATTCGCTCTATCACCGGTAGCGCTCACTATGCTTTCTGCTTCTCAAGATTCATGGCTCCCGAACGACACGACACGGTCCGGAATCTGATCCTTGCGGAATCGGACATTGATCATGAACGGGACTCTAAGGTCGTCTCGGGTAACTCCCTCTCCGCACCTGGATCGGCGTGTCATTCTTGATCGCCGCCATGGATGTATCCATCTAGCCATGGACAGCGGCTCTATTGTTGAGATGGGAACCCCAGGTGAACTGCTTAATAAGTAAGACGGCCTCTTTCAGTCCATGTCGTAGCGCTCTGGGCATTGGTTTAGCCAATTCGGTCCACCTCTGGAGTATCCACGCAACTCGACGGAAGTGGAAACAAAATGTATTGATCTTTACACATATACGCTTCTGTACAGTGTCTACAATGCTCGGAACAAGGCGAAATCAGATGCATCACTCTCCACTCCGCAAGCAGCACCCGGCTGCGTTTCTGGAGCTCATTTTTTGGAATTCCTCGAGCACGCCGAAAGCTTTGCCTGCACAAAATAGCGACTACATGCATGGACCAAGAGTCCAAGTGTAGGTGAATTTCGYCGCGAGGAGCATGCTCTCTTTCAGATATTCCCCAAGTTCACGGCAGCAGGTTCAGGCTTTGTCTGACCCCCGCTGCTCCAATGAAGCAACCCAGACGCAGGAGCGTGAACGTGATTGGCCCTCTGCTGAGCTTGCAAGAGGATGACAGTGTCACGGAGGACAAGCAGCTTTCGCAGGGTACCTGACTCCGGCTATCGTATCTCCAACAGATGGAGTGACCTCGACATCAACGCTGGTGAGCTGGTCCTTGTTGTTGGAGGACTTCAAGCTCGGTTGAGGCTTTTTGGGAAGCTTTGATTCATCGGCCACAAAAGGTGCAGAATTGTCTTCGGAGACAGACTTCTTCCTCCTCAGCCACCCCACCACTTTCTCCTTGTACACGCCAAACACGGAGCTATCCCAGTAAAGGAGCACTGATATTAGTAGAGCAAAAATACCAATGAGGAACATGAGGGCGTTGTCAAACAGCCTGTAGACAAAGAAGCCAACGCCGACGAATATCGCAGTGTACCAAACAACCAGATGGCCGACGTGGAATGAGCGCTGCAAAAAGGATTGGCCACGCTTCCGCTCCGTAGAAGAGCGCGCCGAGGTCCCCCAGCCTGTCTGATTCATGGTGAACAAGGCCCAGATCTTGGATGGTAGCAGTCCAAAGAAGTAAATCACACCGTAGCAAGCGAAGAGGAGCAGCCACGGGTCCTGACAGATAAGAAGCGCCATGATGGATTTGAAAAGTGCGATGCCGAACATTGTGACAAGCCAGATCAACGGGCGCCATTTGCTCAGATCCGAAGTGTCGAACAGCATGTGGAATACAGTCGCTACCAGAATGAATGGATAGAGTGTCTGGATGGTCATCTCTAGCAGCATCCAAGGAGACTGGTAGGCAAAGCTAGCGGGGAACCAAAATGCCTCTCTGAAGAAACTTTTGCTCCATCTTGTCTGCTGAGCGACCCAACGCACGAACGTTGTCGGAGACTCGCTGTCGCACCACGTACGGTGGGTATAGCGTGTCTTCAACCCATGAGCCAACAGCTGGTTTGTCAAATGACGGTCATCGCCAAATGTGGTCTCCTTGCCGCCGAATGTCTGTAAATTCCAGGGACCGAGGATCGTCTCTAGATCGGAAGAACGGTACATGCTCATAGGGCCTGAAAGACAACCCACGCAGCGCCATGTGGATTGGCATGCTCGCTCAATGTTGAAGGCAAACCAGTACCGCGCTGCACAAAGCCGGGTAAGTAGTCCCTCGGCGCGGTTCCAGATTTTGACATCTGCAGTCACTCCGCCAATCTCGGGGGAAGATCGGAGGAGTGTGAGCATCTCGTCGATGCCGTTACTCTGGAYTATGGTATCGGAATCCGTAGTAAATATGGCATCTCTCGTACGCAAGGCGTACAGACTCATCGCGAAAGCCGTGAACATGGCTGTTCGTTTATGACCATGGGGTTGACTGAAGCAAACTGCTTCAAGGCTGCTAATGTTCCACTTGGTATCCCATTCGGCAACTTGCTTCATGACAGCATCTCTGGCATGAGATAGTGCCAGCCGATGACCGGGACGACTACGACCGGTGAGCGTATGCCCGGCTTTGACAATGAAGGATCTCCTGTCGACGGGGATGTTCTTGAGGTAGGTATCGCGGTGTATGCTAGATAGCAATACGGGTAGGTGTAGCAGCGGTGCGTTGAGTGGTTCCAACTCGCTAACGAAGGCTTCTGCCATGTTCAAATCTGGCTCTTCGTTGCCATCAACCACACCGATGATGCATTTAGGCTTGAGTGTCTGCGTTTGAACGCTGCGGAGGCATTGCCGCCATGCTTGCTCGTCCTCGCGGTAGCCGACAACAGCGATTGATACCTCACTACCGGGGTTGCAGAGGCCAGATACGGATTCGACTCCTTTCTCCGGATCGCGCACCAATGTTTCCTTCGTCCGGTTCGAAATTCGATTCACATCAAAGCGGTTGTATACAGCGCAGGCGAGCTGGACAAAGTATTCGGAAAGTAGTATCGTCCCGTATAAACCAATGGATGTAACACCAAGATCAAAAATCCTTAGCCCTATCACATAACCTGCGATAAGTGCCCCAATGAGACCGAATGCCACTGATACATTAAAGACGGCTTTGAACGGATTTATCCTCAAAGGCTTCCGTAGTGGGGTATCGAAAATTGTTGTCGAGTCGAAATGTATCGTCGATTGAGTCGAGGCATGCTTGAGGCTGGCGGACGAAGCACCAAGTGACTCGGCGTCCGACATTGGCACGGAATATGACTAGCTCTTGCGTGTATGTTGCTGGATCTTTCGTGGGAGGGGAGTTATGAGACCCAGAATGAGCGAGTGGACATCTATGGGTGGCACGCAGGATACGATATACCCTCGAACGGCGAGTTCTGGGTCTAATTCCGTTCACTAGCATCCTAAGCTGGGCGACCCCATCGTAAATTGGTGGTCTCCAGGGGTAAATGTGATCTTCGGCGAAGATATTGGTGGCGATATGGGTGGGTTCCAGCGCTTGATAAAGGAGACGAGAAACTCTTCGGGGTGAGCTTCGGTGTGTAGCCACACCTCACATCACGAGATACTCCACATGATGGGCTTCATCCGGGAATCCTTTGTGGGAAGGACTCTTACCGGTCAGGACGACAAGGTCGTTGTCCATCAGATCCCTGGGTACGGCTTCCGTGGAGATTCATCTGATTTCCACGACAATTTCGCCATCTTACTTCGCGACGACGCACTCTGCCACATTGCCACACGGTTTGCGATAGACAATACTTATGTGTGACAGCACGACCCAATCGAGATTGCCGGAGCCATTGCCGGGCTTCGTCCACCAAAGCAAAGTAGGCCTCGTGGTCCTGGTTTGACGTGCTGGGAGAGCGTCTGAGCTGGCACTTACCCAGCTACCCGTGATGCAATGTAGTGCATCGGGTCCAGGAAGTCCACATCGCACCATCCGTGTATGATGTGAATACACCGCATCGCTCCAATGGTTCCTGAGAATGGTCCGCACGATCGGATGTGGATCTGCTGCATCTTGTCCTTGCACAAGACTTGGTCAACAAAGCCCATGGTGTACATGAGGTGTGACGGGCTGCGACTTGTACTCCCCATTGTGTTCGAGGCAGTCGGGAATCCCGAGTCTGGCTGACGCCTTGGCAGGGTAAAATCCCAATTTGTCGACTGACAGCCAGTGTCAAACAGGGAATTCGGCGACATGCAGCTTATGCGTTGGTCCTCATCTTCCATGAAGACGTCGCGAAGCCAGGCAAATGGCGCGGTCCTTCTCCCGTGAACATCTCCGGTCACGTCTCTCGAGAGAGGTCAAAATACCTCCCTGGCAGGAGAGGTACAATCAACAAGATTCCTTACCCTTGACACGGCCATGCAACCTGCCACGCGGCAGCAAACCAGCAAGCTGCTCACATGGTGAATGGCGCGTGGCGTGGTCAGACCCACAATCTACGGCCTGTCTGTACCGAGCACGGGGTTACAGACATCTCGTGAGCACACCGTGGGCTGCGCATGGTCTGCAAAATCGTTGGGTAAATGAAGGAGACACGGATCGTATCACGGATTGAAGGGTGAAGTTTGCGGATCGGATGATATGACTTCGCTTAAGCTTCCCGCTAACCCGGATAGGTCTAGTCTCAGCTCTCCCTGTGAGGTGATGTAAGGTAATCTCGCTCGTAGGGCTCCTTCCTCTTCCTTTGTTCTCCAACACGAAACGAGTGTAAAAATTGCAACACCTCTGGCCAGACGGTACGAGATGCGCCCGTAATTTCTGTATCTTGGCCCATGGACCCTATGAATGGATAAGATCCTACGCTCCTTCCCGACAGCGTGCTGGTCATGGCTTCGCCAAGTGTACCGCTACACTGGAGACGCGGACGTGCGATCAGTTACCTCGATAGCCGAGACTTTGGTCATCAAGTATTGACAGATTGCACGTGCTGAGATGTTGTTGTGCATGACTGGCGCGCGATGCAAGATCACCGAGGGAAGCGGTTCAAACAATGTGTTCCATTCAAGAGTCTTCTGGCTCTACAGTCCACGACAAGCCCAAGGCTTTTCGCTCTGTGAATTTGTATCCTCTGAGCTCTGCATCCCACTTTTCCTTGTCTTCGATCACAAAGTCCGATCGATGGTAGAGGAGATCGTCGTAAGATCGCGAACGCTTCCAATTCTTACGAGGATGGAAATCTTCTCCAATCTTGTTCGAGCAGGTCACGTCGTCAGGAAGCTCTTTGGATCCCCAGGGTGAGATCTCAGCGGCAGGAAAACTACCTACGGAACCGAGATCGTGCATGAGGAATTCAAGCTCCGCTTCCCCTACCCGAGGCTGGCGACTCGCATATGCCAGTGTCCTGGAATTTGGCAGGAAGAGAGATGCACCCACCACATCTACTACCATTGTTTCGATTGTATCGTTCGGCTCTCCGCCCTGTTCAATGGCAATGCGGTGAAGTATCATGAAGTCCCTGATTACCAGAGTCATGCGAGCGAGCTGTTCCCGGGCGGATTTTTTGTCGGTATAGGCGTCTCGGATGTATTGGTCTGGCTCATCGATGATACGACAGAGTCGATCATAGTGTCTGACGACTTCCTCCTTGTGGCATTCGTCCATCGGAGCCGCGGAGAGGTCCGATATGGTGAAAGGGCATGTGTATTCCTGGTAAGTGTATTGTTCTGGGTAGATGTCTTCCAAGTCTGGCATGTTGAGCTTTGTTCTTTGGTTTGTTATAATTGTGGAGTGTGTTGGCTTTTTGATGTAACGGGGAGGTAAGAAGAAAAACATGGCAGATAATCATACCTTTCGTAACATTATTCACTGTTGCTTGGTTCTCGTAGCATTATTCACTGCTGCCATTACTGCGACACATGTTTGCTGCAATTCATCAACGTGCGACAATTCCATTCGTCGAAGGGTGATCTGCTCAGCCGATCATTGTGAAATCATTGAAGTCTGACCTTTGGGCTTGGAGAGCGGTTTTGTGCGTGTCACACTCCTGGTGGTAGAGATGCAAAGACGTCCCATCGGAACGATGTACAAGTTGTACGCCCGGTTCGTATCCTCTTATTCTGACGCAAGGTTGTTCTCGCAAGACGGATTTCACGTATATCCCCAATCGACTTGAGTCGTTCTAACCGCAGCTTGATCAAGAGCGTCCAAGGGCCGGTGAAATTGAAGATTGCCGCCACGAACAGGAAGCGACAAGCGCAAAAAGCAGCAGCCCCACGCAGAGTCAAATATGGACGATCGAATGTCTCACTGGATGTTGTCTTGTGAATCGTGCTGTCGTCGTTGCAGACATGACAAGATGGTGCCTGCTACAGGTAAGGTGGGGCGTCAACYTTCAATTTCCACGGGCCTCCTCGGGTAAACGTTCTTCCTCGCACCATCTATGACGTTCAATCGGAGGTCCCTCCCTGATGTGCTCCATCTTTTCAATTTATAAAGCCCCTAGCATTCAATCCATGTATCTAAAGTCAAACTCTTTGCTTTGATCACAACAAGTCAAATTCCACTATGGCACCCAAGATCTTCATCACGGGCGTTACAGGCTATATCGCCGGAGATGCACTCCACGTCCTCAATAATGCTCATCCAGAGTATGAGTACACTGCCCTCGTTCGCAGCCAAGAAAAAGCCGACAAAGTGAAGTCTGCATACCCAAAGATCAACATTGTCCTGGGAGGTCTGGACGACAGCAGCCTTTTGGAAGAGGAGGCTTCCAAGGCAGACATCGTTCTTCGTAAGTCTGCATCGCACATAATGTCGTTGTGAAAACCATTAACATGCTCGATAGATGCCGCAGACGCTTCCGATCACGAAGGAGCAGCAAAATCGATAGCTCGCGGTCTTGCCAAAGGTCACAGCAAGGAACACCCGGGCTTCTGGCTCCACACTGGCGGCACTGGTATTCTGACTTACTTTGACTCTTCTGCCGACAAACTGGGAGAATGGGAAGAGAAAGAGTTCAACGACTACTCCGGAGTCAGCCAACTCACCAATCTTCCCGATGAAGCTTTCCACCGCAATGTTGATAAGATTGTCCTGGAAGCTGGAGTAAAGAATGGAGATGTCGTTAAAACGGCCATCGTCTGCCCCCCAACGATCTACGGCCATGGTCGTGGACCTGTCAGTGGCCGTGGAAGACAGGTTTACGAGATGTCCAAGCTCATCCTGCAGAAGGGATATGCGCCGGTGATTGGACAGGGTAAAGCCAGATGGAACAATGTTCACGTGCACGACCTTTCGGACGTCTTTGTTCTGCTGGTTGAGGCAGCAGTGCAGAAGAACCTCAGTGATGAAATATGGGGTGAAAGAGGCTACTTCCTCACTGAAAACGGCGAGCATCTCTGGAGTGACTTGTCCAAGCTTGTCGCAAAGAAGGCCGCGGACCTGGGATACATCAACAAAGATCCCAAAGAGCAGTCGCTTAGCAAGCAGGAAGCATTGGACGTTGCAGGTTTCGAAGCTGTCAGTTGGGGTCTCAATTCCAGAGCAAAGGCGGAGCGTGCGAGAAAGGTATTAGGCTGGAAGCCAAGCAGACCTAGTCTGGAGGATGAGGTCGAGGACATTCTCAAGAGGGAGAAAGCTTTGCTGGGTTGATGCCGCTTAGCCAGTATGTCTGGAGAGTGGGTTATAGATTTGCAATATGAGGAGGCAGGCCCGGTGAAGTTGATAATTGCCGCCCTACCTACCACACTGAACATTGTTTTGCTCTCTGCAATGATAATGGCAGCCACGTTATGAAGACATTGGGCTCTCCGCAAGGCTGCTTCTTTTTGTGATTACAGTTTCCTGATAACGAGCGCTGTCGTCGGTTCACAAAAAAATACTACCGGCAACCTTCAGATTCACTGGCCTTTGGAGCCGCGGGTGGTCTGAGGTGGATATGCTTAAGAATAGACTCACAGATACGCTGTCTTCCAATGCTGGCTGCTCGATGACGGCCATTGTGCGAAATCTCAATCTCTGGAATCTGTTTGACCAGCGTTGTCAAATAGCAGTTCAATGTTTGTAGTGCTGTTACGCTGATATGCATTTACGCTATCAGATACTGGAAACACTCATGGCTCATCTTCCCGGGAACAATGCAAGCGCCATAATAAATGCAACGCCATTCCCACTTACCCACCCTCCCGCTAAACGAACGCATCAAACATGGCAAATGTGCAAATGGAACTCGACAAATGAAGTGCTACGAGAATTGATCCATGTATCAATACATCGAGCAACCGACCTCTGCCCTGCTGTATGCAACTTTAAAGAAACTCTGCATGGCAGAGTAATGGAAGAGAATGCCCCCCAAGACCGCCATATGCCAGATGTTGTGGCTCCCGCCTGCGTAATCAAACCAGCCGGGGAGGAATCGCTCCGGAATCTTGGCTGCGTAGAGGACAGCTCCGCCGAGATACACGGAAATCGATTTGACAATTGGCGCGTAGAAGAATGCAGTCGCTTCCCATCCTCTCTCGTAGGTGAGCTGGCCGACCGGCACGAATCCAGTAGCCGCTAGAGTAACGTAAAAACCCACTCGCGCCCAGGCCATGTCGGCCCTATTGAAGGTCGGGTGCCAGGGAAGGATAATCCCGGCGATACCAAGGGCAAACGTCGTCGAGAGGTAGATCCAGCGCGATGTTGGTTCACAGTAGAAGGCAGTGTATTCCGTCGTCATTATGCTTGCGGCAACAAGGAGAGAAATGCCAGTATAGTCTACGCAAGCAAAACGCTCCATCAATGTTTGGTTGGAAATCGAAGACATGGCATGCCACATGGTGCTACAGACCAGACATTTGCATGCAGCGAAGAAAAAGGCCCCGGCAATGACTATGTCGAATTTGGTTGCGTCGGTGAATGCTGGTGTGCTGGGATACCAGTAGAACGCTATCGCTAGCATGAGTACCAGACCGATAGCGTGTGACCAGATGTTGAAGAACTCGTTTGAGATGGTAAAGCAAGATCGAATGCAGTCCAGCTTGGTCTCGGAAAAGCGGTAGCCAGTCATGATATGAGGATTCACACGCCAGGGTTCCGGGAGCATCTCGTACGTTATGAGGCCGTGTGAGCGAGCTTGGGCGATTGCAGCGTCGATCTTCACCTTCATGGCATCCTTCGCTCGGCGAGCAGCATCGGCACCTTCTGAAAGAAGATCTCCTGCTTTGGAAGTCGTCTCGTCGATATAGGCCAAACTGGAGTCGAACATGGAGCCCGCGGTGGCTGACAGTCCAGCTTTGCGCATATCATATGCTCGCTTCTCCAACGCAGCTAGACTCTGCTCCAGCATCTTGACGCCTTCTGTCACCTTTTGCTCAAGGGTGTCCTTCTTTGTGAGAGCATCGCGGTAGTGTAGCTCGAGCGTGTCCACCAAGACTTTATGCCGCCTTCGTCCTGCGTCTAAGATATCGTCTGATACGGAAAGACATCGATCGTGGACGGAACGCAAAGTTTCATGGACACTTTGGATGCTCGAGTCAAGCTTGAGATGTCCGTATGTCTCCAGCATCTCCAATCTCCGGCCTAAATCGCCCAGGAATCGGTCGACGGCGATTTGTGCATTTTCGCGCTCTGCGGACCACGAGCGGGAATTGTATGAAGAGTGCCGTCTCCTCTGTCGCGCGCGGTCGGTTTCCAGGTGGAGGGAGGAGCCAGAAGATGCGCCGAGCGTGGGCTCCTCTTGTGTGAGGGTGGAGGTGGAGGAACTCGATCGGGTGCAGTATGTGGTGGGCGCCATGTTGAGTCGGAGCGGCAAGTGCAACCCTYGAGCAGATCTTTCAGCGTTATTCCAATCGGTCGAGGTTAATGTTGCTGTCGCCGGCTCGTTGTTGTAATCGATATGACCAAGAATAGCAATGTCGTCAGAGGGTAATTATAAGATTGCTTTCTTTAGGGAAATGAGAGCCCGAGGGAAAGTGGCGTCTGAGAAGGGACCGATTGAGGACGGACGATTCGGTACTTGGTTGTATGGAACATGGAAAGCCGGAGTCTCTATCCCTGTTCAATCATCGCGCTCATCGTGCATGAGATTTTCAAAGAATGTGGGACGGTGGGCACTTTGAGTGGTGGTGACGGCGCCGCGGTTCGGCTTCTCTTCAGGTCACCTCATCCTTTTAGTCTCAGGTGTGCAGACCACTCCACCAATAATTTTCCTCGGACTGCCGCTCTATGAGTGGCGGGGAGTTTCGATTTGGCTTAGCGTTCCAAGACAGTCTGGCTTTGAGATGTATGATTGGAGGAAGCCTCGCAGATTTTGCTCGTAGGGTCAGGGTTGGGGTAGTGGCTTTGGTCGATATTTCGATGAAAAGCCATTGCCAGATCTCTTGAGAGGCACTTCATTTCGACATCGAATACATGGCTGTTTTTCATGAGAAACAGGGCTTTGATTTGGGTATGCGCGTAATCGATGACTTTTATGAGCGTTTCTGTCAAATTCAGGAACGAACCAGTGATGAATGTGGAACGATGTAACTGACAATACCTAGGCGCATAATAAAAGGGCTGACAGATACGAGCCTGTCTATCGCTCATAGATAGAACAGTCGGAATTTACTTATTATATCCGTGCTTGTAAGAGCCATTGTGGCAGCAGCAATCATTTCGAGTGCTTCTCGGCTCGTTCCTGCAATTTCCATCACCAGCACGCAAGGGAGGCGCGTCTTCCTTCTTCCCCACATCAGCACACGAACACGAACATTATCAATGCAACAACTCAACCATGTCGGCGACGACTCTACAAACACAAGCGCGCAACGCGTATAAAGCCAAGGAGTATGATGTTGCCCTCACCCTCTTCAATCGTGCAATCGGCCGCGCTCCCTCGGTGCAACTGTACGACAATCGCGCCGCTTGCAATGTCAGGCTCAACGATCTGCCCGCAGCCTTGAAAGACGCCAAACACGCCATCCATCTCGGCCGCGAAGACGCAACGGGATACCTCCGCGCAGGCTCGGTGCTTTCGAAGATGGAGAAGCCGGAAGTAGCATTGAGCATCTATGCACACGGCCTGAAATGCGTAAGACATATTGGAGCCGGCTACGAGCAGTTGAAAAAGATGCACGAACAGGCCCTCGGATACTGCGCGCCAAAAAACAGCGTCGATCCCATGACGAGACTTCCACGCGAGCTGGCGCTGCAGGTGCTAGATTATCTCACCTTCAGAGAGCGGACAAAGGTTTCGAGGACCAGCCCAGGTTGGATGAAGTTCATCATGAGCGAGCCCAGATTCTGGCAAGACCTCAACCTCAGTGGGCCTAACAGCAAGAGAGTCCATTCGCGCTTCGTCAGTAAGGCGATCAACATTGCAAGAAAGAAGTTGACAGCCGCGACACTCCACAACCTGACCGACTTTGACAAGACACTGTTCGCATTGGCACGTCACTGCCCGCTTGAGAAGCTCACACTAGACGCAACCGGTCTGCGAGGAATGGAATTCGTTCGCGCCCTTGAGCCAGCGACCACATTGAAAGAACTGCGTATCTTGAAGGATACTGAAATGGGCGAGACGATCCTTCGAGCCGTGATGCAGCAGCACCAGTCTCGGCTCGAAGTACTCCAAGTTGCTCACATCAAGCGTCTGACATCGCCCGCTCATTGGACTCCTGTTCTGTCCGAACTTTCACGACTCCGAGAGTTTAATCTAACCATTGGCTATTCCGAGTCGGGCTTGTCCGATATACTAGCTGCCCTTGTAGCAGGAGCGCCTTTGTTACAACGTCTGACTTTCCACCAGCACGTGGGCGGCAGTGGAATTGGACCAGTCRATTTAGATCTGAGCGGCTGCAAGAACCTGACACATTTGGATTTGCAAGTCCTCATGAACACTGCCAGCGACGTCAGCTTTCCCACAAGCCTCAGATATTTGAAGCTTGCTTTGATAAGCGGATTCGCCAGGCCCGAATTCTTCGCTCAAGATTCTTCACAGTTGGCCGACTTGGCCAATCTCGAAGAGGCGCACATTCTCGTGCCTGGTATGGACTTTGATCGTTTTACATCGCTCTTCGATCTCCACAAGCATTCAGTGAGCGGGGTTGTTCCGTCCCTCAAGGTACTTTCTCTACTTCGGCCGTCCATTCCCGCGCATGCAATGCTGGAGATGCCTCCGCGACTTCACTCGATGGAGCGGCTATCACTGCGCGAGTGCCTGGATCTGACCGACGACAAGCTGGAGCAGATCATGATGCAGCTTCCGAAATTGGAAGTCCTTGACGTGAGAGGCTCAAAGATTACAGGCGCGAGCCTCAAGACTGTCATATACGGAGCCAAACGAATTCAGGTCGAGCAAGTCGACGGAGCTGTCGACGGGATCACTCCATTGGAGGGGAAAAGCATGGTCAAAGAGCTGATCCTCAATGACTGTGCGGATCTTGGAAGAGATGCTGTGGATTGGGCGAGAGCTATGGGCGTGAAGGTCACCTACAAAATGACCGGACTTGAGAAGGGTTCGAAGAAAATTCGGTATTGACACTAACCGGACCACCACACCGAAACACAGCTATCTTACCACACCGCAACGCCTCTCCGACCATCTGAATCGGAAAGACATCTCGCAACTGTCTCCATTGCTAATTGTGAAAAGGAGGCTTTGTATCAATTCAATGTCGACGCTGGGCGGGACACCACACGGTTCTAAATCGATGGGAGCGCATTCAGCTATGCCATTCACTTGCTGCCGTCGCCCTCTCGAAGCGAGGAGCACCAGCATGTCTGCTTGTTACTGGCCTTCAAGAGAGTTCCCTGACCTGCGTTCTGGTGAGTGCATAACATGCATTAAAATTGACACATTCGGTGCATGTGAAACATTGCACTTGCAACTACCGCTCGTCACAGGTAAGGTACCGTAGGAGTGAAGTTCAACAATTACCACTCTCTGCCACGTCTGAAGTGTGGTAGCATCGCAACACTAGCAAAAGTATCTCTTACGAGACCACCAATGGCAGCACAACGTGCCTATGAAAATCCTCGGCACCTCGGTGGCGTCACGAGGGAAACACATTCGTATATAGCGCGCCTATGACACGGTCAACAAAGAACAGAATCCAAGCAGCACTACCCACAACGTCGCGCAAATCACCACCATGCGTGCCTTCAACCTTCTCCTCGTCGCGCCACTCGCTCTCGCTTCCGTCGTGAAACGACAATCGGCCTCCGCCACCAACGAGGGAATCACTGCCATCAGCGAGGCTGTTGAGGCTCTCACCAATGCTGTAAACGCCTACAAGGGCGGTGCTGTCGAGGCCGGACCAGTCTTCAATGCATCATTGGAAGTGCATCGTGTAAATCGTGCGGCCAAAGCTGCTGCTGATGCCTCTGGACGCTTTTCATCCGAGGAATCAAAGGCCATTGTCGACAATGTCTTCTCCAGCGTCGGTGTTACTATTCCAATCTCTGTGAAGGCTATTGAGGCGAAGAAGCCGTATGTCCTTGGATCCTGTCCACCGTAGCAAGTGGCTCGAGCTGATGGTGTCTGTGATAGTTTGTTCGATGCGGCAGAGATCACGAGTTTGGTCAAGGCTACGATTGATCTTTTGCAGTTTGATCACAGGACGTTTTCGCTTTCTACTGGTATGTTTCCATCGAGTGCTACGACTCCATTGCCGGGTTAGCTAATGTGGTTGTACATAGGTGCTAAGTTGAGTTTAGACCAAGTTGCGAGCGGGCTGATTGGTGCTGGCGAGATCGATGCCGTGCTCACGGGCGCGTCTCTGTTTTATACACTTTGAGAAGTGATCGCGTGTCGCCAGCTTTTGTAGCCACATATCAAGGTGCGGTCATCGTGTGGACAGCCATAGCTTCGGCCCATGTTTTTTTTATAAACCCCATGAACATTCACCGGTTTTCGGGCAGATGACACCAAAAATCTCATGATCCATCATCAGGCATCACTCCGGTCCACTTCTCGGTGGCGACAATGGATTGGAGACTATGACATTGGTATGATAATGATATGAGTGACAAACAGGGATAGATTTGCAAGCGAAATATCGATGCGTGCCAAGAGCGTTCGCGTCTTCCACTTGCACCGTGCACTACGGAGTAGTCTTAACGAAGTATTCAACTCCTTTATATGTCATAAGAAAGCTCTCCAGCCTCGCCTTCCGTTCAGGAGAGTACACTGTAAGTGCTTTTGACGCTATCAAACTGATCGAACGGTCGCGGAGGACTTTAGACCTTCCGGCTGCCGCTCCCCTCACCTCGAGTGGAGTCAATTGTGCTACCCAATACCACTACAAAACGGAGAGCACAAATCTCTTGCCTGCGAGCTTCTGGAAGTGTGCAGAGCGAAGGTACAAGTCACCCGGCTGCCCTCTCACGGACTGAGAGTTCAGTAAATCGAAAGAGAGAGTGCCCAACATGGCAATTCTTGGAAATGCATTTRCATTCATTTTCGGAATCGGACTCCGGGTCGTTGTCGCTGTGAGTAGAGCCATTCGTTCCCAAAAATTTCATTCTCCCACTAACCTTGAGCATAGGTCCTCGCAGCCGTAGTATTGAAGCTTCTGTACAACATTTCCCCTCTCCATCCCCTATCCAAGTATCCAGGACCCATCCACTGGCGAGCCACCAGATTATTCGCATCGTACCACCACGCCTCAGGAACTCTCTTCCAGCAAATCGAAGCAGCGCATGAGAAATACGGACCAACAGTCCGTATCGCACCCGATGAGCTTTCTTTCACGTCTCCGGAAGCATGGCCTCAAATCTACAATTCCCGGCCACAACTCGTCAAATCCCAATTCCACTTCGCAGTGAGTGACAACGCAAGACTACCCACGAGTATGATCATGGCCGAAGACGCGGAACACACTCGACTCCGCCGACTCGCTGGTCCGGCGTTTCTGAACAGTGGTGTTGCGGAAGTGGAGTCCGTGTTACAGAAACACGTCAACAGGCTCTGCTCTCAATTGGCTGTTGTCAGCAAGGAAGGCTCGCAGGACATGGGTGAATGGTTTTTGTGGGCTCTCAATGATGTTATCGGGCAGCTGGCTCTGGACCAGGATTTTGAATGTCTGGAAAAGAGAAGAATGCATCCTTGGCCGGCGTTTCTTCTCGGAGCCCTGAAGCGGACTGCAGCGCTCAACCAGTTCAGAAGGTTTGGCATCTCTCTCAAATGGCTGCAGCCCCTGCTGTCTGAAAAGGCAAAAGCCGATATCGAGACTTTCTTCATGACTGCCAAGACTGCCATCGAAAAGCGACTTGCGCGGGAAAAGGCCGAGAGTGCTGAAGAGATCCAAGGGGATAAGAAACGGCCGGATATCGTCGGCCTCATGCTGAGGGAGATTAAGGGTGGAGAGAAGCTAACAGACGAGGAAATCATCTCCAACTCGATCCTTATTGTCGGCGGAGGTGCGGAGACGACGAGCACCTGTCTGAGTGGAACGCTCTATCATCTGTGCAAGACACCGCAGGCTATGCAGAAGTTGAGAGAAGAGGTTCGAGGTAGTTTCGCCTCCGCAGATGAGATCACCCTCAAAGCTGTCGCGGAAATGCCTTATTTGAAAGCTGTGATCGAGGAAGGGCTAAGAATGTTTCCCGTGGCAAGCTACATCACGCCGAGGGTGACTCCGGCAGGTGGACATGTCATAAACGGAGAGATTGTTCCTGGAGGGGTGAGTACGGTCAATAATTACGGGAGGCCAAAGCTAACCATGCCAGACTCACGTGTCCATGGGCCAATGGGGTATGGGACGATCCGAGCGGCTTTTCGACAAAGCCAAAGAGTTCAAGCCTGAACGATGGCTGGAGTTGGATGTTCAAGAAGCCTCTGGTCGGCGTGTGGACGATATCATGAAGCCCTTCAGCATGGGGTGAGTACGAGAACATCAGATCTCCGGGGTCCTACTGACTTTGGCATGCAAAGTCCACGCAACTGTGTAGGAAAAGCCTTGGCGCTTGCGGAAGCGCGATTGGTGATGGCGAAGCTGATGTGGCATTTCGACTTGGAGCTTGACGGTGACCACGCCAATTGGGTCCGAGATGCACGATTCTATGTTAGTTGTGAAAAGAAACCTAGCTCACTGATCCAGGGATTGCGCTAATCGTAAATGACAGATTCTCTGGCAGCTGCAGCCGCTCAAGATTCGCATCAAGCCCGCGAGATAGACCTTTCGAACGCTTCATGTCATGCTCATGCTCATGCTGTCCGCTGGAGATGCTGAGCCTAGTGCAAATATGACCGACCAGACCCGCTTCTGTCTTCAAAATTGTACACGAGGTACGGGCCCACCTGTTCAAGTGCGTCCCTCGAGGTGTGCGATCATCAAATCCCCCAACGACTTGGCAGCCCCTGCCCGTAGGTAGGGTCAACCACATAATGCACATCTCTCATCTCAAACCRCCCCCTCTCAAGCCTCCGGAACGCCACATTTGTATTCTCTCACATCAGTTGGTGTATGCGATGCGTCGCTCCGCCCGCGTTCCTCGCAGGCAGTCTGTTGAAAAGCCTTATTTGACATGAAGGACATGATTGTTTCTCTCTCAACAATCCAGCAAGACACATGCCACCAGATAAATGCCCGCAGGGGAAGGTCCTCGCGGGTATTTTGACGTGATCCTGGCATATGGGACACAGGCCTGATCCGTGGGCGTGATATTTAGAGTATCACGCTTAATCCAGCCTTGTGCTTCAAGCRACAAGATTAGGAGGCGCCGGCGGGTTTGATTCACAGGTAAATCTTCCTGAGGGTTACGCGATCCGGTAGGACGGGTGTCCGATGCTGTTGTATTCCATGATCAATGAAGGAGAGCAGTACTTCGCGCCAGTTCGCTGTCGTGGTATATGCTTCGCTCTTTTACCCGTGTGGTCCGACTTACGTAGACGTGTAATCAAGACCACCAGAGCGCTCGGCGAAGGTGGAAAATGGTAGTCCAGGTTTGCCGTCGTCCGGTTGACTTTAGAACCGCCTTGCTGTATGCAACAGCAATGGATTACATTCCAATATCTCCTGAGGCCCGGTCAAACCATACTGGTCTGCTTTTGGGGCTCCTTCGAATGGCGAGAGCCTAGTCTGTACTCTGAATGCCTGCGCCTCAACGATCGAATCTCGCCTTCTTGCCCTTTCCGGCACTCTCTGCCACGAAATCGACGCCTCGCTTTTGCTGCTTCTTCTCCCGCCGCTCACTCGCCTTGACCAGCGCAGCGGCTTGACACTCATCTGGCCATCGTAAAACAACGCCCAATCCCTCGCCCAAGCTCGAGGCATATGAATCTTCACGAGATATTCCAGCAAAAGCCATCAACTTCTCTAGCAAAGCAGGATTCCTCAATGCCGAGCTTCCCTCTAGACGAGCATTGAAGTGTACGCCTTGTCGTTTGAGGTCGAGAAAGCGCTCAAACTTCTTTGTTCGGGCCGCGAGAGCCGCGGATGATTCCGAGTTTGTGGGAGGAGGAGGCGGACTTGCTGGGATGGAGAAGTTGGGCGTTGTCGGCATTGTGAGATTGCGAAGTGTTGTGCGGTTGGTGCTGTATGGTGAGGACTCGAGTGAGTTAGATTGAGGCAGCGCAGACGGGTGTTGCTCTGGTTCTTGTTCTGGTTGTGGTAGAKGTGCGGGTCCTTGGGGTCCGTTCTGTGGAGGTGGAGGTTGGAGTTGTGTTGGCGGTGCTGTCTTTGTTTCTGTTGGCAGTGCTCGAGATGGGTAGTGTTGGATCTCGTCCTCGTCATCGCTGCTGGCGTAGGAGATGAGTGAGTTCATGGCGATCGCGTGATATGCATCGAAAGTCCAAGGCAGTGTTGGGTGCTACTTTTATCACTAGCGCGGTAGTTGATAGTTCTAGAGAAGGTGCGATGCGATGCGCGTCAAGCTCCTGCCTGACCTGAGCTCTTGTGAACTCYCCATCATCCAACATCACCGACTTCACAAACACATCCCTCAAACACCACACCTCGACACCGCATCATCCGCCGAAACAATCCTTTCTCGAATTCCTGCACCTCTCAACTACAACTACATCCAGCAAGATGAACCACCTTCCGCAGGCGTGGGGCAGAGTGAGCAACATCGCCATCACCGCCATCACAATCCACACTGACAATACTACTCACAGCCGCGCGACGATGTCTATGGCAGCTACAACCCAACCTACCTCCCTCAATCACACGGCGGCACCCAGCAACCCATCACTCACACGCAATCGCCCATTGTCACCGGAACATCGGTCATCGCCCTCAAGTTCAGCACGGGAGTCGTCATCGCCGCCGACAATCTCGCATCATACGGCTCCCTCGCCCGATTTACGGATGTTCACCGCATTAAGCCCTTCAACAAGAAATCCGTTGTCGGATTCGGCGGCGACGTCAGCGATATGCAGTACCTCGACCGTCTGCTCAATTCCCTCAATATCGAAGAGAACTACTCGGGCATTGATGAAGGAGAAGACGCCGCCATGATGAACGCCAAGAACCTGCACACATACCTCGCAAAGGTCATGTACAAGCGACGTACCGACTTCAACCCACTGTGGAATGCGCTGTTGATCGTTGGGCTGGACGAGAAGAACAAGCCATTCCTGGCTTCCGCAGATCTCTTGGGCACAACCTTTAGCGCACCGACGCTGGCAACCGGATTTGGTGCACATCTCGCACAGCCGATCCTAAGAAGGGCGGTACCGGATGAGGCGGCGGCAGCCAAGTTGAGTAGGGAGGATGCAGTCGCAGCAGTCAAGGCGTGCATGAAGGTGCTGTTTTACCGCGATGCGCGCAGCATGAACGAGTACTCCATCGCCGTGGTTGACGAGAAGGGCGTGGAGCTGCACCAGGATGAGAAGCTGGAGAACCAGAGCTGGGACTTTGCGGATAAGATCAGAGGCTATGGTACCCAAACTGCTTGAGAGGGAGTAGATTGGTACGGTGAGAACGGTGGAATTATTCACGAGACTGTGTGACTAGACGAGACAAAGCATACTGTATTACGAAAGAGTTCGTTCAGATGGACAGCTTGTCAGGATCTTACACGAGTGCTGCGATGTTGCAAGCTTACGTTCAGCTGACACGATTCCTGCCACATACAAGGAGCAGTGAAGGCGTGATCGACTGTCTAGTACAGCACATCCCCCGCATCCTCTCCCTTGACCGGGGACGAAACATCCACCCCAACAGCCTGTTTAGCAAACTTTCTCTCGCCCTCATCCTMAATGCACATCTCCCCATTCTTCGCCAGCTCCAGCTCCTCGGGACTTGCAAGCCTCTTTTCTCCACTCAGCGGATTCCACACCCAACCCTCCCGCATCCACATCCACCTGAGACAAGCCCTGAGCTCCTTATCCCCAGGCAAGACCCTCTTCCACTCCGCCTCGAATCCACCTTTGTTGCCACCTTCTGCTCCCTTCCCATCGTAGTCCTTTGCAACGCCCCTGAAGACATCACGACAGAATACCCTCCAACTATCGTAAGCATACGCTCCACATCCCGGCATATGCCCAATCTCGATACTCCCTTTGCAAACTTCAATATCCTCTTCAGCAATATCCGGAACTTCTCTGGCCCTGCCGTCTCCTTGTAGTGGATAGTTCAACGTTCTGTACGTCATGCCTTTGACAGGAGGTGACGCAACCCAAGCCTTAGCCATGGTAATCAGCCTCTTACTTCTAGCGTTCTGTAAACCAAGCGTCTTGACCATCTCCAGAAGCGCTTCAGGGTTCGCTTCTGCGAGCTGCTCGGGGGTCGGGAAGAGTTTCTTGACTTTCCAGAAGATGGGCACAGCGGCGCGGCCGGTGGTCTTGTTGAGAAATGTTACGGCAATAAGAAGCCAGAATGGCTCGTCCCAGAGTTTCTCTTGGATGATGCCGAAGGCTGAGGCAGTCAGAGCTGGGACGGGGACGATGGATGTTCCTGCGGGAGCCCGGCGCGAGGAAGAAGTTGTGTTATAAAGATCCACGCGGTCTGTGATGAAGTGTGGGGACTTTGTGCCGGTGGTTTTCTTCGGCGCGCGCTTTGGTCTGCTAGGAGTGATTGGGGCCGATTCCTTGGATTCCTGCTCCTCTTTCACACCTTTGGCTGAGGTAGACGTTTCATGCTCTTCGATGGCACTTGATGCTGGCACCGCCTCTTTGGATTTTGCAAAGTTCGGGGTTTTCAGCAACTTTTCCAGGTGGTCCAGCGGATCATCACTGGCTTTGGGCGGAGAACTCCGAGGAACTGGCTTCGGTAGAGACAAAGTCTCGCCTGTCAGGTCAACGTATGCGATCGGTCGAGTCTCTAGCTGGCCTGTCAATTCTGAACGCTGACCGGTCAGATCAACATATGCAATTCGTTGGCTAGAAAGCATAGCTGGCCAAGGCTTGACCTCTGGGAGATTGTTCTGCTCACCTCCGTGGGTTTCGTCTGAAGGAGTTTCTTGTCGAGTGGACCGACGCCGAGAAGCCACCTGGATCTCATCGCCATCAAACTCATCGTCTGCGTGTACCCAAGTCGCATCATATTGAGAAGACATCCGAGATTGTACTGGGTTCTCCACCCTAGAATCTCGTTGTGCCGCTGTTCGCTTACTTTGCCGTGGCATCGTCAGCGGGTCCTCCGATCGCTTTGACTTAGAGAAGTGCTTGCTAGTCATTCCCGTAATCTTACGCCTTGCATCAGGAACTCTCTTCACGATGACCTTCGGTGATGCCGGCGGTACCTGAGGCACCTCAGCCTGRGATGCTCGTGTCCTCTTGGAAATGCGTCGCGTAGTGACGGACGTCTGGGGCTCAACGACGGGCGGAGGGGGCGTTGGAGAATGGCTCAGCTCTTCCAGAATGCTCGAAGATAACTTGGAATCTAAGGAGGACTCTCTTTCGGGTTGGCTATCCTTCATGTCTTCGTCTTCGTCCTCTGCATGATCTCTCGAAGCAACTCTCAGCGCCACCACAATGTTGCCCTCGTCATCCGAAACAGAACCTGTTGATACGCCTTCTATGTCCTGCTCCCCATCCTCCTCGCCGACTTCAGCCATACTATTGCTGYCGCTTGATGCGGAGCCGTCATCGGGCAGTGCAGTCGGGCTTTCCTGCAGGGTTATTGGCTCCAGCACCAGCTCGCTGTGACGACTAGAAGATCTCGTTATAAGTGGGCTCTTCCGGATAGGAGATTTGGTCGACGTACTGGATGGTAGAGCTCTGGTGGAGCTGCAAACGTCTTCAAGTACTTCAGTGACCGCCTCGTACATGTCCTGGGTCGACTCTTGAGCATCGAGGTTGAAATGCCTCGCAGCTTGTGTCATAGGGACCGCATGAAGCGAAGGAGACGGTATCTCAGCTCGGCCATGCTTTTCTGCTCCGTCGTCTGACAGTGCGTCGCTGGAGATTGTTGCAGCATCCTGTATCTGAGTATCACCGTCTTGAGATTTGTGGAATTTGGGCGGAAAAGCGAGATCGCTTCTCGCGTCAAGAGGTGATGGACTTCCATGCTCGTCCGTAGGCTGACTCTCCTCAATGGCCTCATCGAGTGTGGCCTGCAGCTGGGAGTTCGGGGACACTTTGGTGGTCGTCACTGAGCCTTCGTTGATTTGATCTGCGAAGCTTTCCGAGACAGAGCCTTGCACCACTGGCCGAGCGGCCACTTCATCATCCGAGGAATCGGTTGAATCATCATCTGAAAGTTCGCTGTCGCTTCCATCGACGAGGGCTGACATGCGCTTGAAGGCTTCTTCGCCATTGCTCCAGCCCAGGTTATTGGGGATGCTGGAAAGCCTACGCTCGGTCGCCGGGGGATAAATGACGTGAAGAGTCTTCTGTCGTTTCGGTGGAGGCTGAGTGAACGTGTCATGCTGCTGCTGACTCGAGGTCGAATCATCGTTGCCGCCTGCACTCAGAACCGATTTGCTCGGTTGCCAGACTGATCCATTCACGTCATGCCACTGCTTACTCGCTGGGACGCACAATCTGGTGAAGCCAAGCGGTTGCGGCGAAATGGGTTGAGAGGTCGTATTCTTCGGCTGTCGATTCGAGCTTTGATCATCGATGCCACCTGCATGGGTTTTATGTTGACCCGGCTGCCAGACAGATCCGTCCGCGTTATGCCACTGCTTCTTTGGCGCAATGCACAATCTGGTGAAGCCAAGTGCATGCGCCGGCTGGGGTTTAGTGGCGCTGATGCTCTGAGCATTGCTGGCTGATTGTAGCCTGGACGGAACTTTTCTTAACGGTACGCCGGTACCCTTTGGCTCGTTTCCTGTCAGCACCTTGACGGTGTTCTTCTTGCGCCATTCCTTCTCCTGCTTTTTGGTGAGCCCATCAGGTATGTAGAGATCCTGAACATATCTCGCGCGCCAGGTCTTGCGCTCGAATTTGGAAAGTTTCAGCACATCAGTAGGTAGCTCTGGGACACCACGAGAGTCCCAATATGGTTCCGATTTAGGCGCCATGTGGTTGTTGACATGTTGGTGGTTCTTTCTGAAATGATTGCTGGGTGTTGCAGAAAGTAAAGTAGGCGAACCCGCGACGTCGGTACGCTAGTTCTAGCCGAGCCGGGAGATCCTTCCACAATTGAACCCTGCTCCGCGACAGGTCGCATTATGCTTCGACCTTCCATTTTACGGGAGGCAACAGAGGAAGGAGAGCCAACAATGGTGAAGGCTCAGCCTCAGGAGTGGATTGCTCAAATGCGACCTCTAACGGATGGGAGTGGGGTCTGTGACACGAAAACGTCTCGAAATCAGCGCATCCTCGAAGAACCTACCCCTGAGGGACGTCGACATGGAAAGGCAGGTAATTGCAGGAGCAGGGCATCGAACTGTACGTGCACCACTTTCAGCACACTTCTTCTCGGCTACTTGTGCCATGAAATAGAAGACACATTCGAGTTTGAAAGTCAGCTGACAGGCAAATTGAGGGAAGGATCAATAAAGTGTTCCTACCTTACCTACCTTACCTGCATCTCCCAGACCCTGCCGACTGTATGTCCATCCTGGTGGAGATTCGCAACCTCCCGAGCTCTTTGGACGATAAACCCCATATCATGAGATCAACAACTGGTACGTCTGCCTCCTCGGGATCGTGAAGGACATATCGATTGATAGCTGAACAGATGTGACGGGAGAAGAAGGACTGGAGAAAGAGTCTCGTTCCTAGGAGCTCATCCTCTTGCGAAAAGCTTCACAGTGAGAAGCCTCATCAGGTAATGACTACCTAAGTTGGCTCGAACGGGTCGTCCTTGGTGAGCCCACCGACGCCTCTCAATTGGTTGCTTGAGGTTCTCCATGTGTACGACATGATAGGCACATATATGCTGTAAACAGAGTGACGTTTCCGAAGTTTGCCYTGGACGGAACGCCTGATGGACCGTGGTCGCCAAGGCTCTCAGGACATAGCAAGAAGTCTTGCTACCTTACCTTGGAGAGAGCCGACGTCAGGCAATCTGATTCACTTCAAGTAAGTAGTGAAGATTTACTCGTATTTCAATTTTATTTGGCGCAAACAAGGAAGCCAAACTTCACCTCACTTCAACGAACATCCCACCACACAGCGTCATTTGTTTCTCTCTCTCCAATTCACGTGCTCTCAACAAAAACAGCGTCGACCACCCGTCTGGAAAAACAAAGGTACGTACAAAGTATGAGCACGAGTGAGAAGGAGCTGGGCGGCAGCGGCGAGCCGGAGGTGATGGTAGCTCAGGATGAGTCGGTCATTGAAGCTCCGGGTGTGACGGTCGTTGAAGCTCTGGGCAAGACGGAGGTGACAGCTCTGAAGATGGAATGCGWAGAGCTCAAGGGGAGAATCAAAGAGCTTGAGCAGGAAAGTGAAGATCAACGTGAGGAAACTCTTCAGGGATTCTCATATTCGGTGCAAAATTGGCATCGTAAGGAAGCGGAGTATCGAGAAGAAATCACGCTACTAAAGGCAGCTGTCGACCACGGAAGATATCCGACGTCCTTGGAGAAATGCCAACTGGAGACTGTGAAGGTGAAGACGAACCACACGCAAGAAGAGTGCGAGAGTCTAGGGCGCGACTACGAGAAGCTGAAGAAGCACACCCTCGAACTGCATAAACGTCACAAAGCAACACGGGAAGCAAATGAGGCGATCAAGAAGGACACCCAAGACCTCTACCGAGCAAATGGAGAATTCGCAGTTGAGGTTACAAAAGGCATGACAGAACGACAGGCTTTAAAGGACAAAGTCCTGCAACTTTCGGGACAGAAACAGGCTTTGGCGATCGAAGCCCGGCGACTATTGCTGCAACGACAGGATTACGCACTACAAGAAGAGAACAAGTCACTACAAAAAGGGAACAAAAGACTGCAGGAACAGAACAAGACATTGGTGGCGGATAACCTCCTCCTTCACCAAGCGAAGGAAGAGATTGCGGACACAGTCAAACGAAGTATGCTCGTCTGCATCGCAGCCCAAGCTCGCAGCGACCGAACGATCGCGGCTTTGAGCAAGATATTTGTGGAGCAACAAGAATCCAACAAGGAGGAGGGAATCACAGAGACCGAGAGAATGGTCATCGACCATTGTCTGCGACAACTCACGCACGAAGAGCAAGCGAAGTTTTTGTGCGAGTAAGTGCGGGTTGGGACCTCCGAGATCTTGTGACCCTACTGACTATCCCTCTTACGTAGGTGTGGATCTCTCGATGGAGGTTTCGTATTCCGCAACCAAGTTCGGAGAGAGATGGATGCCATTGCAAGGGATCCAGAGCGGCTGGCCGGACTGATGGGCGAGCAAGAAGGCACGAAGGCTCCAAGTCAGGAGCAGCAACAGCGAGAGAAGCGTAAGCCAAAGCCAAAGTTCAGAAAGCGTTGATGATCCCGGTGGTGGTGGAGGTGGAAAGGTCACTCAGTGGTGGAGAAGTCGTGGACTCATCGAGGTCTGTCCGTGATAAGCTGCTGAACGCTGTACATGATGCACAGGCATTGCCAGTCATCACAAAGCGTGTTCAGTCAATGAGCGAATGAGAACAAGGCCTCCCGCAATTTTGTCAAGTCCCACTTTTGCACAATTCCATATCGTGAAGTCTTCACCGCACGTTCCATGTCGTGGTTCAACTTTAGACCCTAGAGGTAGAACTAGCTTTCGGATCCAACCGAAGGGTCGGTCCACAAAATTCCATCCCGTCTGATTTCGTCGGCGAACTTCAGCACCCACATCCTTTGCGACCATCCTCCACCACCGCCGCAATGGGACTCAGCGGCGTCAAGAACAAGACCAAACTCGCCCACGATCCCAACAATACCAACTGGTCCAAGTCCACGGAAAACTTTGGCCACAAGATCCTCAGGGCGCAGGGATGGAAGCCCGGCGATTATCTCGGAGCGGAAAATGCAGCGCATTCGTCGCATTACACCGCCGCCAATGCCTCACATATTCGCGTTGTGCTACGAGAGGAAAACATKGGGATTGGAGTTCAAGTTGGCAAAGGGAACGCTGAAAACTTTGGGTTGAGCATGTTTTCTGGCTTGCTGGGCCGCCTGAATGGAAAAAGCGACGAGGAGCTGGAGAAGAAGCAGAATGCGCTCAGAGATGTAGAGCTTGGCAGTTTTCATGCAAGGAAATACGGCAGCATGAACTTTGTGAGTGGAGGACTTTTGGTTGGCGACAAGATGGAGTTCCCGAAATCAACTGTGCTGCCCAGCAAGAAGAGGAAGGCCGAGGATGAGGGAGTGGCGAAGGAGCTGGAGGTTAAGAAAACGAAGAAGAGTGAGACAGCAGACATCAACTCGTCTGCTGACGTCGAGGTCGAGCAAGGAAAGAAAGAGAAAAAGGAGCGCAAGAAGCGGAAAGAGCTGGAGGCCAAGGCCAAAGCGGAGAGGCGGCTGCAAAAAGCTGCGCGGAAAGCCGGGAAATCTTCCAAATCGTCCTCGAACGACGATGGCGAAAAGGCCAGGCTAAAAGCAGAAAAGCGAGCCCGCAAAGAAGAGCGGAGGGCGCGGAAAGAAGAGAAGCGTGCGAAGAGAGCTGCAAAGGACAGCACGCGGTCTAAACCTCACACGGGAGCATCAGACTCGAGCAGCGAGAGCGACGAAACTGCAACGCCCCCTGAGCCCAGCACAGTTTTTGGTGGAAGGCACGCGGTGAGGCAGAGATATATCATGCAGAAGCGAAGGGCACACATGGACCCGCAGGCTTTGAAGGAGATTTTCATGCTGCAAGCAAAGGCAGCTGCTTCATGATTCAGTAAACACAGCCTCGTTGACGTTGGCTGGGACGTACAATGGGAACGGCTTTCACAATTCAGCCTAGAAGGTCTCCGACGACTGACCCGCTTTCTAATTTTCTCCTCATCGTTCAGCAACATTGTGTTCGACACGGCCTCGCTATGTGACTTCAACAAACAGCACATCAAAGCGCCACAGGACCTCGATCATGAGAACCTGTTGGAGGTCACAAAGCGCTGATTTCAGCAGCGGGCCACGCACTGCTTCTGGCGCAGCTTGCAGCCCATCATCTGCCGCTTTCAAGTCCTCTGACTGTTTCCCAAGGCCCATTGCGTCTACCATACCACCCCTGTACTTCCAGAACAACGAGCAAACATCCGCCATCCACCATCCAGTATCATCATCCAGCCATGCCGACGCCACTTGTACTGAGGCCGGCTATGTCCACTTCACCCATGGAAACTCTCACCACGGCTCAACTCAACGCTCTACACGGAGTCCGCGTCGGCGACATTATCCTCGTTGAACCCGAGTCACCTCGGGCAGCATCATGTCTCGTCCTTGTTTATACCATCGCCAGCAACCACCGGCACTCTTTCAGTGTAGCAGTGAAGGGCATATATGAGATCAACCCTGCCAACCTCTTTGATTGTCAACGTTACGGAGCTTGGAACCTCGACTGCATGACCCTTGACTGGCACGGGATGCCTCTGGAGGCTATGCTCTCGCCGACGGATAGCCTCACACTGAATCCGACMATTGAAACGCTGACGATGAGATACTTCGGCGGCATTTGTCTCTATCAGAATTGTGTGGCTGGGTTGGTCCGCAAGAGCCCAGTRACGGTGAACGATGTCCACTTTCGAGAAACAGAAAGCAGAGCTGGGCGAGAAGTGTGGACGCTCTGTCCATTCTGCATGGGGTCGGACTTTCAACAGAAGCATGAGTGTCTGGTCACTGTGAGTACAATCTCCAAGTACTGCGGTGTTGTCCAATACTAACAGCATGCGTCTAGTGCTCCTACCTGGACAGGTACACGGAGAGTGTCATGCGAGCCCATCTTCAAGCCATAAATGCTAAGCGTGTGGAAAGGAACTATGCACCTCTACCGCACGACGTGGATCTGGTGGTGTTGGGTGGTCTGCAAACGCTTTCTGCTGGTTACCAGAGCAGACGATCCTCGCCAACTCCCGAGCACACTTCAAGACCAGTCCGGAGACATCCAGTTCCCGAGCCGATTCAGACCAGACACTCCTCGAGGAGGGCTTTGCAATGGGCCGGGGGACCCAGACTCTCGTCCCACTCGTTGAGGTGGTTCCAAATCGCGCAGGAGAGGGTCGCGAATGACATATGCGGACTGTGCCAACAAGACTACGTCGAGGGGGAAAGGATTGTTGATCTCAGATGCGAGCACTTCTACCATGAGAGATGTTTGGAGGAGTACTTTCAAGCTCAGAGGTATGATCGGAAGCCTGAGGCGTGTCCTTTGTGCCGGCGGCCGGTCAGCAGTTGATTTTGTGTTACATGGTGGGTTGCGGAGGCCGGTTGAGGTAGACATCGAGAGTTCATAGATTTGCAATCTGCAGCGAAGCCCTTGCATGGCTTGACAGTTCAGCGAAGCATTGCAGTTTCTGTAGCAAATGTGGATGCTTGTGAGTGCACGAACATTCGAGGAGAATTCCAAGGCACCGTCTACTACAAAGAGTACGATGCTGGTAGTTCGCATGAAGGGTCGCATGTATTTGACAAAATGCCAACCAGACTTGGAGCAGACATACATGGCAGAGATGCACGCGTGACGTGTGTCCGCAAGACAGCGGTGCACTTGTTGAGGAATGTACGTCTAATAAATAGTCCTTTTGRGCCACTGGACAAAGGCTCGCAAGGGTGGAGAAGACGAGGTGCTGCTTACACCGAATGGTTGATCTTCCACAGATTGATGAAGTTATCTTGGCAGGCACTGAAAAAGGCCAGGAAGAAGGCAAATCGTGGGGTCTTTTTGGTCGCGCCGAAAGGCAGAGCAGAGGAAGAGGGCTGTATAGGGTAGTCCGAAACCTACCGTCCCATCACCATTATTACCATGTGCGCTCACGCAGACTTGATAGAAGTCTGCCGCAAGAGACAGTTGTAATGATGTTGATGCGGGAGAAAGAGGACGTCGCAGAAGAATTTCGTAAAGAAATGCTGGACGATTTGCTGACAAATCTGGCGCTAGCAGATGGCCTATTAGAATGCTCCTTTTCTTCACCAAACGTCTTTCTTCTTTACACTTAACAACGAACGCATAAAATCAAGCACTGCTCCGTCTTAGTGGGACTGTTGTTCATATTGACGTTCCAGAGCGAAAGACTTATCATAGGCGTTGTTGGGCTTCCCAGCTGAACACAATGCGTGTCGTAGCTGAAAAGTCCAGCTTTCGCCTGACATTTCCCAGCATTCCATCATAGCGGTATTGTCTTTGGTCAAACCATTTCCTGATGTGTGAATCGCCGTATACACTCCTGATCTGTTATGTGCTTTCCATATCGCCGCATCAATCGCGTTAAGCCGTCAATGTTTTTTCGATGCCGCACAAAGAAGATTCCGACGTCGACGCTGCTGAAAGGTGGAGGTTGAGAGAGCAGCTAAGGAGAGCACTGATTACTTCGTGACCTTTGCTCAAAAAGCACACCCGCTAGCTTCCGAGGCGTACCACCCACTCACACCCTGCCTTATACGAGATGCTGACCCTGCACTGACTCTGAATGTGGGCTGAGTATAATCGTGATAGAACACTTTGTGCTGTGCCAATGTGAGTGCGTCTAGGGTTGACTCCGGCAGAGTGTCAACGACTATATGCCCTTGCCGATCCATAACATATTGCAAAGGCGAAAACAGACATGGTCATATACCGATCAAGCTGTTGATAGTCAGGCAGCAACGCTGTCACAATCCCCATCCTCTGCTTTACTCGTGGATCAAGCATGTAGAAACTTTTGTCGATTCGCTCCCATGTAACGCCGCGCCACAATCATCATTTCATCGCCCCCGTTCATCTTCAAGCATGGCCATTGGCGCCATTCGTCTGCTTGACCGGACCCAGCTTCTCCCTTCGCGCTGCCACAGCTTCCGCAAGATCCTTCAGAACCACCTCGGTATCCTCCCAATGGATGCAGGCATCAGTGATGGAGACCCCGTATTTGAGACCGGACTTGCCCTCTGGTGGTACCTTCTGGTTACCCTCGTTGATGTTTGACTCAATCATGACTCCCATAATCGCGGTCTCACCATCGCGTATCTGATCGCCGAGAACCTTTGCGACCTTGGGCTGGTTCTTGTGGTCCTTGAGAGAGTTGCCGTGACTGCAGTCGACCATCAGAAGTGGGCGGAGATTCTTCTTCTCGAGTGCAGCCTTTGCTTCTGCGATGGACTTGGCGTCGAAGTTCGTTCCCTTGGTGCCTCCACGAAGGATGACGAAGCAATCGTCGTTACCGTCGGTGCCTACAATGGCGACGTTGCCAGGCTTTGTAACTGACAGGAAATGGTGTGGGTGCTGTACCGCGCCAATAGCGTCGATAGCAACTCCCAGGGAGCCATCCGTACCGTTCTTGAAGCCAACTGGGAAGGAGAGGCCGGAAGCAAGCTCGCGATGCACTTGACTCTCGGTTGTACGGGCACCGACAGCTCCCACTGACAGCAGGTCTGCGGTGAACTGTGGGCTAATGGTATCCAGCATCTCGGACGCAAGAGGCATGCCCTTGGTGGTGAGATCGAGGAACAGCTGTCTAGACACCCGCAAGCCCTTGTTGATGTTGAAGGTGTTGTCAATGTCCGGGTCGTTGACCAGACCCTTCCATCCAATCGTTGTGCGTGGCTTTTCCAGGTAGCTTCGCATGACAATCAAGAGATCGTTCTCGTACTTCTTCTTCAACTCAAGCAGTCTGTCGCAGTACTCCAGAGCCATCTTCGGGTCGTGGATCGAACAGGGCCCAATAACGACGAGCAGCCTGCGGCGTTCATCTTTGCCGTGTACGATATCGACCGACTCATTGCGACCCTGAACAACCGTCTCCTTGGACTTTTCCGTCTGGCGAATTTCGTGTTGGAGGAGGTCAGGCGATGTGAGAGGTGTCATGCCGCGAATGCGCCAATCTTCCACGCCATTGCGATCTCCCACGGCCGGGTTGGGCAAGAAGAACTGTGAGGAGGCGTCCATTAGTCCTGATGAGTTTTGCAATGCTGTGTTGAGGTAGCTGGAGTAACAATGAATGCTTACCTCGGAGGAAGACATGGTGGCTGCAATGGCTTTCTGTTTATTGGTGAGAGTCGGTCAACGACGACGAAACTCGGTGTGCGTGCGGACAGCGACTTGGAAGCTGCTTTGCATGTGAAGGATGGATGACTCCCAAACCCCACCGATCGCTCAGAGGAACATCCCGTCCATGCCTGTTGGAACTAGCGGCCCGCTTCGTCGGTCTAGGCCGCCGTTCTCCTCGGTCACCGGGATCACTCCGCAAGTGAACGTTCAACATCAACATCACCCCAGGGTATCGCTCGTGGCACCCGTCACGCCAACTCTACGCCGTACTGCGGCGAGTACGGCGTTGACCGAAAGATCATGCCGGTCCTATGCTCTCCTGACTCGGTCTCAACCCGAAATCAGAGCTGAACACCCATGAGGCTGGCACTTTCTACCCCCTTTGCTGTCTGGCTGCGGACGTTGCCTTTTGACTGCGGGAGATGATGATGCAAGACTTTTGTCGGCGTCAGCTTTCGTTCCACCGTTCATGCTACCATCGGGCTGTTAGACAAGAACGCTGCCAACGTGGACTTTCTGGCCCTCCAATCCGATCTGGTCCATAAAGATGGAGCCCACCTACTATGTCTATCGGAGAAACAAGCGTACGGTATCGGGAGCACTTGAACAGTGTTTGCACTGYATGTCCGTGACCTGAACAGGATGCCGATGTCTCAACCACGAGGCCTGCACAGCTGCTGTATTCACCAGATCGTTGCGTTTCCTTCCCCTTTACTAGTAGCCCACCCTTTCCATATCTTCACCCCTTCCCATACCACGACCTTGATCTTCGCAATTCGTATCGCAATAAGAATGTCCACTACGTGTTTTGTCCCGCAAAGGGAAGCCTTACTACCACTCATCTCCTCTCTGCAACCGCATTCCGGCGATCTGGTCTTGATACAGCACGCTCCTCGGGTTCCGCAAGGCGACACTCTCTGCGAGCTCCTCGTGGTAGGAACTCACTGGCAAAGCGACCTTGACCTATTCGTGCTGCCTTCAGAAGATTGGGTTGTTTTCGAAAAGAACAAGATCAGCGCGAGATTGCAATCAAGAGCAACATTACGTCCACCTCACATCATACATCCCACACCCCGCAATCGTAACATCGACGCAGGGGCAACCGTCACTCTGCGTCCTCCAAACAAGTTAATCATCGACAACTTTTTTGACGCACACTGCCCCTACCAAAGGTGTCACCACGGTGTAGTAAGTACAGCGAAGAGCGAGAGGCATCCCAAGCAGGTATTGGAAGACAATAGCCCCGACAAAACTTTTACGCAGCTGGGAACTGCCTCTTCTGCCCGCTCCGAATGTTTGAGACATCGCTGACCCTTTTGCCCTTTGCCTTTAGGTACTCATCAACGACATCACCTTCAGCGATCTGGACTTGATGGAGAGCTCTCGCGGGGGCTCTTTGACACTCTGTCCGTTCTGTATGGGTGGTGAGCTTCTTCAGCAGCACGAATCGCTCGTGAAAGATGTGGTAGACGCTTTCGTGCGGCGCTCTGCCACCGAAGAGCTTCTTCGAGACTCAGCGATACGTGARCACCGTGACAATGTTAACAACATGCGTTTGGCAATGGGCTATGGCATCTTGCCCAATGATCCTGGTTTGTATGGGCTGGGCGTTCAACCTGGTGACAATGCCGACGATTTCGAGATCGTATCGTTGGTTGAATACCTGGACCGTGTGGGTGCTGTTGATGCTGGTTCACCAGCAGTCGCCGCACCTTTACCCGCCGCGCAGATGGACTATTCTCTAACTCGGACCGCTACAAGACATGGACGCCTCGCATCTGCTCCTCGTGGGAGAGCAGGCAGAGGATCACACGGGAACGTCGCATATCGACGACTTGGCCGAGACCCTCGACCAGGATCGGATCGTACCCATGAGGTCAGYCTGGGTGATGCTCTCGCGGAGGCGACTATGCGTATCCAGGACTATCATGACAGCATCATGGAACCCTCACCGCGCTTGACTCTGCAAATCGGCAATGGGACCACAGCAGCCCTCGACATTACGGAAGAAGATGTCACCACCTCCCCGAATACTGTGATCGCAGCTTTTGACGCCACCGAACTCATAGTGCAAAGGTCAGGTCCAGGAACCCCCAGACCACCGCCCATCCCTGAGCGTTCGCCGGCTCCGTACAGGAATGTGATCTGTTCTCAACCTTTCAGGTGGTATGAGCTGGTTCAAGACCGTGTGCACAATGATGTGTGTGGAATCTGCATTGAGTCATTTGCGGAGTCGTATTCGCTGCTAATCACGGCCTTACCTTGCGGGCACTTCTTTCATGATGATTGTATACGGGGCAGGCCGAGGGAACGGTTGATTGTCACCTGTCCGTATAGATGTACGGGAACGGTGCGACTTTAGTGTGACGAAGTAGACAGCTATTGTATGAATGAGACAATGAATTGAATTAGCTTGAACCCGCAAATGGAAAACGATTTGATTGATTGGCTAGAAGAAGAGGGATGTGAAGGAGAGAATTATGGAAACAAAAAACTACCTAGTTCTGAGCAGCGCTCAAAACAGCCAGCAAACTCTTAGCTTTAGCTCCAGGAACGTTTGGGGCAGGCGTAGGTCTACTGTCCGTCAGCAATGCTGGCTCGGTGGTAGCCGCGGGTTTCGGCTTGGTAGTCGTCTTCAAAGTCAMAGGGACAATGACGATGCCGGGCTTAGTAGGTGAAGGTCGAGGGGTTTTGGGAAGATGCGCGAGGAGACTTGCGATGTGGGCAGCTGCAGCTTTGACGGAAGAAGCTTTTGCTTGTTGCTGTCTGATGATTGCTGCGATGCCTGCCGCTGCGGAAGATGCCGCGGGGCCTGGTTTTGGGGTAGGTGCTGGTGCTGGGGTTGGCTTATTGGCGACGGGCGTTGGGAGGCCGTTCATGAGATTCAAGGAGTTTCCCGCTGGCTTTGGAGCTGGCTTCGGTGTCGGCGCAGGCTTTCTGGTCGTAGGCTTCCGGACACTTGGGCCTGCAGGTCCATTTGCCGGATTGAGTGCCTGGAGACTACTCAAGGGGATCGAAAGTTTGCTAATTGAAGGTGCAAGTGGCAGACCGTCCTTCGGATTGATGCTTACCGCCGCCGCCGGGGTGGCGTAGACGACTTTTGTGGAGTAGATTGTTCGAACTTCAGTCCGGACAATCTGTGCTCGTCCGTGGTGGGGAATGTGGGCTGAAGCTGCGATCTGGCCAGCCAGAAGCGCAGATAAGAATTGAAGCGTCGATGTGAAATGCATGATTTGAGTAATGACTGACTGTTCGTTGATGGACGGAAGAGGATTGAGAAGGGCAGTGGGGAAATAGAGATACCTTTCATTGCAAAGTCGACAATGCCAGGGAACAGAAATGGCGTTTTTGAGATGAACAAAGCCGCCATTGTGGAAAAATACACCGTTTGAACGCGCTAAGTTCATAATTTATTGTTTCTTTCATCTCACACATGGCGCAATTTACAAGTCGTCCTTGCGATATCTGTATTTCCCGCCACCGCCACCGAGTGGATCACCGCCAGGAACACACAATCCCAGACGCCAGAAGTAGTCCCGATGAGCGAATAGTAGCTCCCATAGTTTGTATCTTGACGGGATTCCCCACGATTCAGTCCCGATGTCGTGAATCTCATCCTTGACGGAGTCAAGAAGGCCGGCCTTTCCTTGTAGACTCGAAGCAGTGGCGTCTTGACCCGCAATACAATCAGCATCGTTGTCGCCTGTACAGTGTGCCAAGTCCGCGACCTCCGGCGAAAGGTTCGACTTGGATATGTAAATCTCTCCCGCGTGCATTGAGAAACCCCACTCAGTCAGGGGGAGTAGAGGTACAGGATCATCCACATGCGTCACCCTTCTGAATTGAAGTTGTGTGTCGTCRATGGTCGTCGATGTCCCGTTCCCGATCCCAAAGGTGCCATCGATGTATCTTGACAACGCCGCATTGCCAATACGAGGCTCACCAAAGGTGGTGATGGTAGGGTGCCAGCCTCGAGCCTTGAAATCAAGCCCCGCAAGCGCGGCGACTGCTCCACCGAGGGAATGGCCCACGAGACTCAGGTTGTACCCTGGGTAGAGCAGCAATTGCTGCTGTAGAGCAGGGAGTATCTCTTTTCGGGTAACCTGCCACGAGCGGTAGAAGCCCATATGGACCGTGCAGTTCGTACACCTGGCTTGGGTGGAAAGTACATTGACAGTCATCTCCTCGTCTCCCGATCCTGGATACGGCACATATTCCTGCGGTACCGTGCTCAAGTCCACGATTGCATTGGCAATGCTATACGTGCCTCGGAATGCGAGGATAATCCGCTTCTTATCATGATCCAAGGCGATGTAGCCACATGAGTCCGCAAGCAGTGGCCCCGTGTTCCATGTCCTCACAAGCTCAAACAGGGGGAAGTCTGAACATCGTGACAGGCAGGAAAAGGGCTTGCTGATGCCGAAGCTGGTCAAGCCCACGCAATAAGAAATGTCCACAATGCGAGCCAGTTCCTCAAGTTCCGCGAACAACGCGTTGCTGACCGTCCGGCCGGGATCATCGTCATGGCGGAGGAGCGGAGTTTGGAAGGATCCGAGGACGACGCCAAGAGAGCCTAGGATGGTGAGAATCAAGTTGGTGGCGAACATCCTGGCACACTCAGGATGATGCTGCGAGGGCAGATGGAGGTTATGTTGCTACACAGGAAAGCGACCGCGATGCCATGCCGGACACAAGGCTGCCTGAAGCTGTATATTGTTTGATCTCGTGATGGGTGCGCGACAGGTGATGGCATGGGCGAAGTTCTTGTCGGAAGCTTAAAGTAGTTGTTGCGTCTTCCCGGCCCGAAAGTTTGGGACTGTCAACACAACATATCGGAAGGCACGGAGACCGCAGCGAGAAAGACCAATCACCTGTAAGCAGGAAAGGCTTCGGAGGGTGTGAAGATGCGGTTGGCAAACAATGTACTGATTGTGAAAGATCAGATCGGTGCACAATTCGTCGGAAGTGAGTACGAAGCAAGTATTCTAACGTAAAAGTAACAAAACTCCACACCACGTCATAGAGCGCCATAGGAGGCCTTCGAGACGAGTCTCGCGAGTACCTTTGCGGAGACGTCCAACCATCGTCGCTCGCTTGTCATCATAAGATTCTCTTGTCTTGTTACTTTACACTGCACGCGCACGCCGCCGGACCTAGCCTGGAGCTCATCGTCCTTCATCGCCACTGCCGATTAATACCACAGCCCCCTCTGCCGTCCGCGCGCCACGTTTCTTGGAAGATCCCGGAGCGATCTGGACATTGTGAACGACGGATATGGATGACAGCACCAAACACCACGACCACGATTTCGATCAGCGACACGATGGGCCATTCGACCAACCCGACCCACGCGCTTCCATACAACTCGCAACATTGGCAACATCGAGTCCGGCCGTTCAGTCTACCGAGAAAGATGACGTGAAACCACCCACAAGCCCACCCGGGAGAAAGAGTATGACCTGGCAGGATGTCTCGAGTCCTACGGCCGGACGCAAGAGTATGCAGGGCCCAAGACCGAGTAGAGACTTCGATGTGAGGCGAGACGGTCCTTATGGACGCCCTTCTATCACAATGTCACGGCGGAGGTCATCGGGAATGATGCAGCTCGGGCAGGGTGATCCTCCCAGTCGGGACCTAGAGGGCAACCTAACCGCACCGGATCCAGCGGATGTTGAAAGAAACCAGTTCACGGAAGGAGTGTTGGCTGGCTTCGAACCGGAGCCGCCACGCCTCAACTATGACATGTGGGGACGGAAGTGGTCCATTCTTATCTTCTGGAGTCTGGTCTTCGTGGACTGTGTGGCGACCCCTATCGTGTTGTATTTCACCCTCCACTATCYCACGGATCTATCAAACAACCTGGTCTTCACCGTTGTGACTGCCGCGTTGGGAGGTGTTAGTATCTTTGAGTACTTCGTTCGTGCTTGGCGATTGTGGAAGAAGGACAGCACATGCCGTGTTGCTGGAGAAAGCAGATGGGGTCGATGGGCATTTGACTGGTTTCACTGGAACTTTACTCTTGGCTGGGTCGCSGTAATGATTGAACTCATCATGTAAGTTCTCGCACAATCCACTGACGATGATACGAAATACTGAACTTGTCCCCTGCAGCGGCACCGTCCAAGAAAACCCGCCGATCCGTCTGCTGGCCATGCCTCTCCCAAGTATGCTATTCGTCTTCGCCTGGGAGCTTCTCATCGTCGACACTCTGCGATTCTTCCAAGTTCCCTCACCCGTTCGCATGTCATCCATTCCCAAAGGCGCCCAGCTTCGTCCCGCCATCTACACCATGATCGAGGACGTAGTCGCCGTCGATGGAAGCGGAGGTACGGAGTACCGCGAAGCCCTCAACCGGAGATACGAAGCCTCGCACGTCTTCCGTGCAATGCTGCGTCGTCTGGGCGGGTTCTGGGCTGCTGGTGCAATGGGTTGCGCTGTTGCAACTACAGTCTTAGTGTTCACGATCCACGACGAGGCAGCTTTCGTCGTGGGGTGGACGCTGCCGTTTCTTTGGGCCTTTTTGTGGGCCGTGGGAACATATTTTTATGTTGTGAGAAAAACTCGCGAGGAGCAAAAGGCCTGGGAGGACGAGATTGCGGAGAAGAGTGGGGCGATGCAGATCTCGGATCAAGGCTCTCATTAATGAGCTGACTTGCTGCTATTGTTGAAGGTGGTGGTCCAGACTGAGGGAGGCGCCTAATCAAGTGGATGATCCCAACCTGGAAGAAGACTAATACCAAGAAAAGCAGACGCAGTGGTTCTGACATTTCGGCGATGAAGTTCTGTTGGACGGTCAGACAGGGAAAATGCATCGCAAAGTGTAGAATTATTACGATCACGATGATACCCAAATGTAACAATACGATAAATTCTACGGAGCTCTACAGGCCACGACCCAACAAGTCTACAACAGCGATCGCCAAGCCTGCTGGACTCCATAGGAGATGCTTGATTCTGTTTAAGACGGGAGCGTCTGTTGGAAGACTAAATCCATCTCAGATTCGACTTGGCTGGCTCTAGCAGCTTTGCTCACTGTTACATGCAAGTTGGCTTTCGAATCAACTGTCAAATTGGAAAAGGTCCAAAAGGTCCAGCACAATGCCACATCTGGGGTTGGCGATGGCGATGCGGAAGACGTGCTGCAGAAAGGYAGTGACGATGAGATCTCCCAGCTAGTCCAGTGTGTAAAGGCTCTCGCTTGCATGCCGTGGGTATAGTGGCCATATCCTAGATTTGGGGACACCCTAGCGTCGTTGGAGATGGAGAGGAAAGATACCCGTGTTCGGCCCAACAATACCCCAGGAGCATGCCCTACGTGAGCGAGACTCTGGTCATTCGTTGATCGTATGCTTGCTGAAGCCGGAGTGGTGGGACTCCGGATGGAACAGGTCAAGAGGATACGCGAGTATCACCCCATCAGCATTGACAAGCTCATCATAAGCAATGGTGGTGAATCTTTTGTCCAACGAGCTTTACGAGTGTAACTGGACTGCGTCTCACACAATGATGCGTTTTGAACGCGGACCGTGTACTGTCACCGGTGTCGGAAAGGGGTTGTGCTTGTACTTTGTGTCTGTTTCAACAAGACCGATGGAGAAGCCTGTAGGATGGGCAACCCGCTCCGAGGGTAGAACATTGCCTACCCGACAAGCATGCATAAAATGTGGCATCGACCCGGTGTCTGGCTACGAGAGTGCCTCATCATTTCGTCAACATGCGAATCGCAAGCTCGATTATAGGCGCGAACCYCGCCATCCACAACCAAACCGTGCTCCCTGCATCACACGACGCTTCACTTGTTCCAACACCCACCGTACAAGCAGAGTTCGACACAACCTTCCCCTTCCACACACCTACAGCACACCTGGTTATGATTCCATATGTTGGAAGCGGATGCGAGGAAGGAAACCTGTTGCCGGAATTTGCAGAGGAGGGGATGGTTGGATTGGGGTTTTGCTTCCCCGTCAAGCGATCAGGATCTTTCATTTGGTATGGCGTGATCGATTGTCTGGTGACTCTTCATTCGGGAGTTGATTGTGGAGGGTGGGAGTGGGAGATTGAGAAAGGAAAGTGTCATGATCAGCAGTTTGCAAGTTTTCGGGCTTATTGTTGAGGGAATGAAGCTTTTGGTGTTGACTCTGGACAGGTTGGWGGAGAATGAGGATGTGTTCAATGATGGGTGTGGGAAGGCTGAAGTGGATGCTGGATGTAACTTGATAGTAGTACCTAATGATAATGCCGTTGGAAGGATCGATCCCCCTGATTAGCGCGAAAATCAAGACTTTACCCCTTCCCGTCCAATTGTTCGACGGGGCCCTTCTTCAGGGTTCCGACGCGACTCCCTCTTACCTTAGATTTACACCTCGCAACAGCTCTCTACAGCTCCACGGAACAATTCGATGGCGGGAACCCAAATTGACCAGCAGGCCAACGGTGATGCTCGGCAATTGCAGGTGAATGCCCCTCCCGTTTCGTGTAGTCCCTCTCCCGCCTGTTGGTTTGCTTGTCAATCCCCGTTCCACGACCCTTCGGAGCCGTTGGTGCTACATTACGTCGGCCATTACTCCGGATGAGTAGGACATGTTCGGAAACGCGCGACTTCTACCTACTTATCCTTGTGAACGCGACCCTTCCCACGCAAGACATTGCTTGGTGGTCGGTGATGGAACACGACACCCGCAGACGAGAGCATCGCGCCCAGCGTAACTGACAAACATCTCCCCACAGTCTCCCTTCCGCCTCCTCGACCTCCCCACAGAACTTTGGGTCAAGATTGCCCGACTAGCTCTTCACGACCATCCCAAAATCGACGTCGACTCCTTCTTCCCTCCCCTGCAGGGCTACGACCCCAAACGCCGCGCTCAATACCAAGAACGAGCTCGCGCACTCTACCAGCAACCTGCTCTCGCAAGAACCTGCCACACCTTGCGAAACGAACTGCTGCCGTGGATCTACACGACCACCGTTGATATTTTGATCCCGGATAGTAAAGGTGTCTGGCACCTGGAGCAGATTGGATCGTGGTTGAGGATGATTGGAAGGGAGAATCGGAAGCATGTCACGGAGATGCGAATGTTGAGCAGCAAGAGGAGTTTGCGGGATTCCAATCAGGTACAGGATGTGGCGCGTGCGTGGGAAGGGATTGAGTACAGGTTTTGCGAGCCGGAGAGTTTCAAGGCTGGGGAGGAGGAGTTGTTGAGGGATTGTAATTGGAAGTATTACAAATGGATCACGAGGGTTGAGTTTGTATGAGGAACGGTAGCTGGTTTGGTACAACGACTTGACAGGAGGCGGAGCCTGTTGCCGCCAGCATCTTTTCCTCCCCGCCAAAGTATGGCCTCTGCTTCATACTAATCGTAAAATTGGAGACGCCGAATCACATTCCACATCACTATGCTGCATGAAAAGTCTCGATCCCGAACATCTCCGTATCTTATGTTGATATCCATTCGCTTTCTTATGATTCCAGCTACCAAGCAGAGTCGTACTCCTGATGCAAAGAAGTCCATTGATTATTGGTGTTGCGTCAGGGGTAAGGAAAGGGCCCTCGGGATTTCCCAGGGATGCAATGCATCGGAACCATCACGGCGAATTTCTTTGAATCTCTCTTGGACTTGCTCTCGCGATCGCCCCACAATCTCCTCCATATCATCCCTCGTATCGCCCGTGATCTCAACAGCACGATTGACACCAAAGGATCAATGCAGCAAGCCACTTCCACCACAAATCCCCAACCCGAGCTTCTCCTCGCTAGAGGATCCTTAGCTACCTATAGGTGTCAATGACGAGTTGAGGATTCGAAATCTGCACGTTGTACGAGATTGTACGTCCTGGAACGCGAGAACTACCACCAATCGATTGACCCTGATCGCCATGCATTAGATGCCCTAACTTCCAGCGCGCGAAGGATCGCCTTGGCGAGTTAAGTAGGCCGTCTGTTCGCCTAATGAGTGGCAGTTCAATCAATTTGTAGAGTTCGGTGTATGCACGTACGTAACAATCGAACCACGTTTGTTTCTCCAAAACCTCAATTTGGCTACGYTCAGGGTCAAGGAGTAGGCTCGCTGTGAGCCAGCTCACCATTGTAAGCACGACTTTGAAGGAGATAGTGAAAGCCTTGGACCCTAGAGCGTGCTCGAAGTGATCAATCTGTGAATGTACAGTATGGAGCAACTCCACGCCTATATCAAAGACCGGCTCGCACGCGGACAACACGCTATGATCGACACTCCTGCGTCAAGCATGTGTGGAGTACTCCGTTGTACAGCATACAAAGTAGGCGTGTAGCTATTGTGGACCCAAAGACAACCGCTTCATTCAAAGGGCATCGCTTTCGCCAAAGCTTACCCGATGCACATTTCCATGTCACATTGACCAGACACCGCGGCCTCAGGAGCCACGTTCCCGCCATTTGACGATCGGACTAACCGATTGACAACATCAAGTGCCGACATTCGCACGCAAACGGTACAATGACGAAGGTCAAGCATTTAGTCTCCTTCAACCACATCGGTCTGCGTTGAACAGTTCGTCAATGCCAGGGAGGTGATCCATTCTTTTCGCTTTTGGAGTTCAAGAAGGAAAGGATGGGCATTGATGGTCGTTTCTTTGATCGGGAAAGGCAGGGATGTACACCACGAGGTGGGTGGGTCGGGGAGGAGTGAGTGTTGAGTCTTGAAGGGGTATGTCATACCAAGCCAGAAGATGCATCCCTGCAGTGAGAGGAAAGTTGGAGATGGATGCCAGAATGGAGAAGAGGGGACGGAATGGAAAGACATATAAGAAGAGGTTCCGTTCAGACTTACCCTCATCACATCACCATTACAACCACCACACAACACAGCAAATCACCACCACTTCCCACCACAACTCATCTCCCAATCTCCAGGATGCAGCTCACCAACGTCATCGCCCTACTGAGCGTCCTCGGCGCCACCGCCCTCGCGGCACCGCAGGTGGATGCAGGCTGCACACTTTCGTGTGGCATCTGGAACGGGTGTCGTGTGAGGAACGCCATCACTGGCGACCCTCTGACTGAGTGGTAAGACACTTTGCATCATTAATGATGGCATCCAGCTAACGAGCGCCCGTTTCAGCGGTGCTGAGCCGCCGAGGTGCAATTGCACTCAGTTTGCCAACTCTGCGAAGGAGGCTCTTGACCAAAAGATGTGAGCGAGGAGAAGACATGACATCGAAGGCGGGTGGGATTGGAGCGGAACGCATTGCTTGACCTGCATGTAGTTAGCATGAATGAATGGCCTGAATTGACTTGTTCCGACGAAAAGTTACTCCATTCCCTCAGAAGCCTAAAAAAGGGGCTGCATCGTGTTTTCGAGCATTGGCATGGGTAGCCTCCAGTAGCAGTGCAGTGCAACCAAACAGAAAGGCCCTGTTGTGACATGACACGACTCTCATACCTTCCTCCTACGTTACGACATCATACTCAACAGGCCCGCACTTTCCACCATTAGTATCCATCAAATCGTTTGGACACGCACTCATGATGATCAGGCACTCGGTAAGCGCTTCCAGCGCCACAAAGTCGCCGGGTTTGCAGTGCGGTTTCCGAACTTGCAGAGCACCATTCACACTCCACGGCACGTTCATAAAAACGTTCAAGGGCTCTGGAGACCATCCCCAATTCCTAATAGTAGCCTCAAGCTCCCGCAGTGATGGAGAATCCTGATCTGTAAGGAAGTCTTGCAACGAGTTCCTGAGATTCCCGCCACAGCTTTCATGCCCTGGTACGCCCGCCTGGGCATATCTCCAAGAATCGCAAGGTGGAAAGAGTAGGTCATGGGTCCCCGCCGAGCTGTCTTCAACCAGCTTCAAGAGTGGTTCGCGGCGAGTGTTGACGAGAACGTCGCCGATGGAAAGTTTGAGTTGCAGCAATGTTGAGCGAGTCTGCGCCATGGACATCCAGCTTGGAGCTCCAGTGGTGGGAAAGGCCCAGAGATCTATGACTTGCAGGCCGGATGGGGTGGTGAGTTTGAGCTTTTGGGAGGGTTGGAGGAGGCAGTGGGCGCCTTGCCGAGCGGGGATGATAGTGGGCATGGCGGCCTCCAATAAAACACGTCTCGCCTTTGGAAGTGAGACTTCACATCACATATCCATGCTGGAGTCAATGATTGAGAGGCAAGGACGAGCCCGAGGGAGGGGGAGGGAAGGGACCACAAAGCATAATCACAATCCTTGACATCCCGAACATCTACCGACGGCGATCTCGAAAATCCGCTCTCCACCGCAAGAAGTGTACCAACAAACGCATCTCTTGGATACTCTCGTCAAATTCTCGTGTGCTTCTCATCCCCACCATGACCAKCAGGTCTCCACCCAACCCAGCGTCTCCCACCATCTCCATTTCTTACAGCGACGACGAGGATATGAAGCGCAACTTGTTGCGCAAACGACGATTGGAAGAAAGCGAAGTCTACAACGCCCCCGAGACCCTCGCTGCCAAGCGCAGAGCCGTCAAGGTCGCTGCCCAGACGATGCCCGTGCCGAAGGAGATTCCAAAGTGAGTGTGCATCTCCATGTACAAATATCCGTCAATCATGCTGACCCGACACCCCGCAGTCTCAGCTTTGACGATCACATTGAACCCAGCGAGTCACCGGATACCCTCGAGCACGAGCAGGAAGAAGACGAGGACAACATAGYGGTGCGCATGGCGGAACGAGGATCGAATGCGGCGCAGAGTGGGGTTGATGGGGTCCAGGACGCAGTCATGCCGGATGCGAAGGCGCAGGTCACGGAAGGAAGAGGCGAGCTGGATGTGAAGGTGGAGTTGAATGACGTGAAGGAGGCACAGGTCCAGGTGCCGCAGCAGGGAATCATCAATGAGGCGCAGGTGCAGGTGCCCGTGGTCGTCAAGCGAGAGCACATCGAGCCGGAGACGGATGTGCGGGTGGTTCAGACGACGGAAGTGAAGATGGCGAATAAGAAGAGTCGTGCCAGGGCAAAGAGGTTGACGAGGAATGAAATGGCCAGAGCGAAGAAGACGACGGAAATCCCGGTGCCCAAGGTGAAGAGGCAATACCCGGAGCTGCCCAAAGTCACCATTGATCCGCGACGATGGGCAAAGAAGTCGGACCAGGCTGCACGGAGGTCGAGGAGACGATTGAGACGATTGTTGAGGGAGGAGCAGTCTCTCCTATCGCAGCAGTTGCAGGTCGCTTGATCTGGTCTGGAAGTGTCATGAGAGGATGTAAGATGGACGGCCAACTCAACAAAATGCGATGGATCTGCTCCACACGGCGTCACAGCGGATGGTGGGGGGGAGTTTGAGGTGTCGACATAACGAAGAGATTGTAATGATTGCTCGCGTGTACGCATGCACTTCGACGTACAATTCCCCCCATCGCAAACTAGCTAGCAAGGCCGTCGCTGATATCAGGTAGGTCCCATGTTTCCTCCGCTGAAACTTCGGGAAGAATTCCCGCTTCGACTTCCGTTTCGATCGTGGCTGGCTCTTCCACTCCGGACGCAGACAGCGCTTCTGCTTCAAGCGCGATCTTGGGCGTTGGAGTTGGAGTTGACATGACCGCTTCACTGTTGGTTGACAGCTGCGCGCCATCAATCTCACTCAACGGCAACGACCCATTCCTCAACAACCCGGCCTGCACTCTTCCAGCACTCTTCGCCTTCTGCGTCTCCGTCATCATCGCTACCGTCTTCTCTTGCAGCCTCGCCCTGGCCAAGGTAACAGCATTCGTCGCCAATGAAATCTCATGCCGGTTCCAATCCTCCTGCGGCGTCATGACCAACTCCTTCAACGCCCGGACCGAATCCGAAACCCTTATCATCTCCAAAGTCGACACTCCCTCTCCAAAGCCTCCCAACAGAAGATCCCTCTCCCCCGAGATGATCGCTTCATGCGCTGCAGTCAACAACATCTTCTGCGCATCGCCGATAGCCCCCCTTAGAGGCTTGGCAGCTTCCTCCAACTTCTTGACCGTCTCTTCAAGTTTCTCCAACCCCGCTGGAACCATCTCGTTATCTAGCAGAGTCTTCAATTCATCCCTCGTCTTTTCCACTTCCAATTTCTGCTCCTCACTCAGTCGATCTCCATAATCTTTCAGCTCGGTTTCAACTTTCTCYATCGCTTCCTTGGCTTTCAGTCGCATGTCAGCCATAGCTTCCTTCTTGGCCCTCCTAGCTCCAGCTTGCTCAGCCCAAAAATCCTTGACTTCTTGCCCGTAGCTCGTAGACTTGACCGGAACTTCCCAATCATCAAGATGCTGTTCTGCACGATTCAACCAATAACCCATCCTTGTCTCCCGATCCGGCACTCCGGCAAAATGTACCAAGAAATCTCCCCTTCGAATTTGGAAAGGTGCGAGTGTTTCATTGTGTTCTCCTTGATAAGCATTAAACCACCGCTGAGGCGTTTGAACGATGTTGTCGACAAACCGAGGTTCTTTCATGAGAATGTCCATGGCGGATTGGTCTCGGAATTGCAATTCATCGGTTGGACGGTAGTGTCGGAAAGATGTGATTGCCGAGAAGAGGTGGACGGACCATTGATTCACTCGGACTGGGAAGACGCCGTTGTTGAGGCCATTCCAGTCGTTGGAGTACATGAGATGGATATCTTCGAATTCACTTCCCGGTGGTGGGAGGAAAACTTCGATTGGGATGTACGGGTTCAAGATGATGGTGTCGGCGTCTACCCAGAATAACCATTCTAGGCGCTCGCTTTCGGGCTTCGAGAGTTCTCTCAGCAGGAGGGAGAGGATGTAAGCTGGTTTGGACCAGACGTCGTCCATGAGGTGTTGACGGAGGACATGGAGACGGTAGCCGTGTTCGCGATCATGCCGCTCGTGAGTCCTGATGGCTCGTTCCCAGAAACTGTTGCCGTTGAACAGGATCGTACATTTCCCGATTCGGGTGCGGGCGCCTAGCATGCCGTCTTCGCTAATGCCGTCCTTCACACTTTCTCCTGTAAGAGCAGCGACCGTGGTATTGATGGGTTTCGCAGCACTGCTGACTGCTGTTCCGTTGGTGTCCAGCACACCAGAAGGATCAGGCTTAACGAAATAAGGATTCCAAGATTTGACCTTGTCCTTCACCGCGTGATGAAGTTCTGCTAGAGCACCTTTCACCGTCGGCTCTTTGCTGCGGAGCATGAATTCTTCTTCGGAGAGGAGGCCATAATCATCCTCCGGGATACTTGAGCCAATGATCCCTTCTTGCAATTTCGTCTTTGGGGCTGCTGATTTCAGTCCAAAGCCTGTGGGATCTTCTAGCACTCCTCCTGAAGCCATGTCGAGCCCTGGAATTTCCAATAACGTCTCATCAGAAGAAGGTCCCAACATTGCAGTAACCGTCCATCCCATCATCATGCATGTCAATGCAATTGCGAAGAATTTGAGGCGCGCGTTGGAGAACATGGCGGATCGGCCACGGGATCGCTTGAGCCATTGTGGCAATGAGGTTGGTGAACTGGGCGTGTGGGGAGAGATGTCGCGGAATGGAATCCTCTCGGCGGCTGATTGTGAGGTCATTTCTGAGCGGACAAGAGCATGGCATCGAGGAGATGGAAGTTTGCAAAGATCAGAGAGAGATGAGGTATGGCATGGGCTTGCATGCCAGCGCGAGCATTCTATGTAAGGTTGCGAGGAACGCGAGCGTGATGCAAGGGATGGCTCGACTTCACGAGCGACCCAAAGTGGAGCGGACCCCTATGAACGATATGAGAGACACTGACATAGTCGCAAGAAATTGAAGAGCTTTCGAGGGGTGTCACTTATGGGAGACGTACAATATCCGCGTGCAAGGCCTTTGTATGACCTTTGGGCTTCCCAAAACAACCCTCCAAGAATTCTCGTACCGCACAATTATCCCGTCCATTCCGACCCTGCAAGACAGCCAGTCCATCATGACTTGTTATTTTCAAGCCTTGAAGCGACCTCGCCCTGGACAAGGCAACATAAGTCATCTCGSGCTCGAAAGAATCATCCAAATCCATTTTGACCCTATCCAGACTCATGCCCTGGCTCTTGTGAATTGTGATGGCCCAGGCAGGTACCAGCGGAAGCTGTGTGCGGGACTGAAGTGTGAATGGCTGCTTGTTCCCGATCTCCTTCACTTCGCACACTGGATGTATGACTTTCTTTTTCCCGTTGAGGAAACGGACGATCGGCCATTCGTGCACTAGAGACTGTGTGATCCAGTTACGCACACTGAGATTTCGGTATCCGGCGTGCTCACCTGAAGCCAATGGGACACTCGTGGCGTTCAGACATCGTCGGTCATTCAGTGCCGTTGGCTTGTAGGGAAGAAAWCCCACGACTTCGCCTTGGCTTCCGTTGACGATCTCTGGATCATCTGGACTGTTTACCAAGTACATTACGCGCATGCCAACCTTCAGTTCCAACGACTCTGCAAATCGATGGTCTTTCAATGCCTTAAGTTTGCGAGCAGAACGTTTCCCCGAGCACGCTTGATGATGTTCTCCGCCCTCCATTCGATTGTCGTAGCAGAAAAAAAATCGTGGTGTCCGCTTGATCTTTGCAAGATTTTCAGCATTGCATTTATCGGCTTTTCGATTCCTTGGAAACAGGTGAACTGCACCCTCAATGTCACAGGGATGATCCAGGAGAAGTGCAATTTGGTCTGGAGAGAGATCTCCGGAGTTTCGCACGGTTTCCAAAATGGCGACAAAGTCTGGATCTGCTTGTCTGTGGATCTCAGTCAAGTTGACATTTACAAAGTTACAGCTCTTCCAAGCATCACTCTGAAACGCCCACCGATCATCCAGATAGAAGGTCTTGTTGGGGCACTGATCACATGTCCACGGCCCACGATTCGAGTTTTGGGGCTTCGTCTCTCGCCCGCAAGGAAAACATGTCGAAAACGGCTTCACAGGCGGCAGTTGGTTGAAGTCTCCCGTGATGACGACCTGGACGCCGCCAAACGGAAGCTCCGGATCATGGGGAGATCGGGAATTTCTGCTACCATATCCAGTGTCGAACCATTCGGCGATCACCTTGCAAGACTTCTCATGAGGAGGACACTGACATCCACACCTGCCAGGCTGGCGTGCGGCTCGGAAGGCGGCATCTAGGCGTTCGAGCTGGTGCGCCTCCAGCATGCTGATCTCGTCGATTATGATAACATCGGCTTCGTTCATCCTCCTGTACTGCCTTCCGCTCCTTGCCTGGTTTTTGAATACATCGAGATGCCGTTTCTTACTGTCCGGTTTCCAATCAGCGAATCTGAAGTAAGTCTGCCCTCCGATATTCAAAGCTGTGAGGCCAGTAGGCGCGAGCTTCTCGACCCGCTTTCCTTGAGAGATCAGACGCTCGAAGAAGGCATGCAGAACCGTCGATTTTCCCGTACCTGCCGATCCTGTGTAGAATACGTTGTGGCCCGTCAATACGAGGTCGACCAGATCTTTCTGCTCATCACAAAGCTCAATCTGTGTGGGAGGGTCCGGCAGCCTGGCAACTTTGGGTCCATCAGCCACAAGCGAAAGGTGACCGGACGCCCGCTCGGACAGTTGCTTTGTCTTTTCGAGCTCTTCGGGAAGCGGTTTGTTGAGCGGTGTATCGGGTTGAGCGTGCAGCTTATAGCTGAATGCACCAACAAAGGCATCTGCCGCAGTTGCATCATCAACATTGAAGACCAATGTGGTCAGAAGCCCACGCAACGTGTCCTCTGCGCAATATGGGTTGCCAAGTACATCCTTAGCCGTGAACCATGACACAGACACCGGAGCCTCGAGAGCTGAAGTGTCTCCAACCAAGTCAGCGAAGAAGCCGTACCTGGGCGTGGGAAGTAAATGGCTATCAGTCACCTCGGGCATATTCTTACAGGTGGTATCTTGAAGGCTGCGATGCTTTTGAGCACCTGCGAGCGACAAGCATTTCGCCTGCTTCAAGCCAACTAGATCACTAGCACGCTGAGCAGCGGGTGTGATGGAATTGTCGATGGGCAGTTGCGGCTTTGACAGACTTGAGGCTTGTGCGCATCCAATGCTCGTGGTCGGCAAGCATGTCCAACTCCGTGCACCTGCCTTGGACAGCTCTTTCGCATGCTCTAATCCTTGACGATCCAGGGCGAGCTGAGCCGAAGGTGTGATGGTAGATTTGGCACGCAGCAAAGTTTTTGTGGTCTGCGCCACTTGGGTCCTTACATGTGGTGCGGGTGGGCATGCTTTCAGGTTCCTGTTCTGATATTCAGAATCGAGCTGTTTTATACGAGTCTCGATTGCGGTGACAGCAGGCCGTGGAGTCTGTTCGGCTTCCAATTGCAGTGCACGACGCTGCCTCCTCTCGCGTTGACGGCGTCTTTTGCTTAACTTGGCGCTGGAGGTATCGCTCGGTCGGACTTCCTTCGAGTCGTTGGGAACCAGATGGAGAGCGTGCTGAGTTGTGCCCGGGTTTGTTGAGGTCAACTTGCGCCCACGATTGTCGACGGTGGTGTTTGATGATTTGACATGCTCAGAGGTGGATCCAGGGAGTGCATGTTTTCTTTGCTTTTCCCTTTTCTTCTTCTTCTTCTTCCCCTCCTGCTTCTGCCGTTCCGCGGCATACGAATCGGCCAGGCACAAAGCTTTCTTGAGCTGAATGTTGTTCGCGATTCGGCACAAGCTTCCAGGTTGCTGGACCGTGAGTAGTGCGCCATTACTGTTGCTGTTCGCGTTGCAATGTTTCTGTTTCTTGTTGCAGTGCTCGATCCGAGGCCCTGCTTCTACTGGTGCTTCATGCCCTGCACGGCCACGCTTCTTTCCGCAGCTCATCATGTACGATCTAGGCTTTCATATTTCCTGGAAGAACTTGCGGACCGCAGACAGTGAGCGGCCTGGCCAGCAAGGAAGAAGGAATACCTCTGCGCTCAGAAGTTAGTCCGGCGGTGGTCGGGCTGCGTTGTGTTACGTGTAACAGGTCGCGTTGTTTCGAAAGGTGAGACGGAGGACGCGCCGGAGCCGAAGTTCAGCCCAGCGCTTCCAAGGGTCGGTGAAAGTGATGGATTCCATGAAGCTTGCCGGCTCCGGGGAGAGAGAGCTCGGCGGACGAGGGTGAGGAGGAGCCATGGTCGCCGAGAAGTTCGTTGGGTTCAAGAGAGCGGGTTTCATTTAAATATGAGAGGGAATTTGGGAGCACAGTCTATACAGACTGGCAACTGTGAGAGAAGAGGATTTACAACCTTGAGGGCTCAAGATACCTGGACAGGTCGTAGTACGCAACTTCCATACCTAAGGTATCTCCAGTACGGCAAGTCCAGTGCGGACGCCCAAGTCTCAAATTGTCATCACCGCGACCCCCAATTCTCACTCACTCAAGTACCTTTACTCTCTCCTCCCAGCTTCACTCGCTCGGACTCACACACGCATGCGCCTGCTCATCTCATTTACCGCCGCCATTACAGTCCACGAACCTACCGGTACTGCGCAAGGCGGAAGATGGTCGCTCCTTGGATCCAACCTTCGGTCGGATGGCGTATTTCCGAGCGGACTCGAGCGATGCTGAGGTGTGATGCGAGAGATTCCCGACAAGTCGCTCCATGCTCATGTTCGCATCATTGCGATTGAGTGGCCTTCCATAAGCATTTACCGGCCTGCCCCAGCGGCGATGAGACTGATCCCCCAGCTCGCAATGCGTCGGTCCAGATCTTGGAGTTTCGAACCCCGATCTCATTTCGAGGATTGTGCGCACTCGATCGAGGTGTTCATGGTTGCTGTGCGGTTCAAAGGGAGCGAGGGGTGGTGAAGTTGAAGCTCCAGATGTCCTTACCTAGAGTGACACGATGACGATGATGATGACAATGGTTGCGATGAGGTAGCTGTAGGCATTGAAAGAAGCAGGCTTACGGAGATTCAGACATGTCGTCGAAAGATGTCTTCTTAAGTGTGTTGTCGTTGTCGTAGAAGGGACATCATCTTCCACTACCACAGGTAGAGCGGCAACCTACGATTCCTTGGAGATGATACCTTGGAAGTATTTTGGTCCAGTACGTTGTATTGGCAAGAGATTTTGCCGGCAAGGCTTCGGCAAACCTCCATGTCATGTGCCGCGCCTGCCGATTCCGATTCCAATTCCCATTTTCAGCGTGCCTCCCCAACTACCTAGGTAGGTACGTTATAAAATTGTCTTTTTACATGCTCCATCGAACTCAATACCACAGATGCATGCAATGTCAGCGTCGTGCAGGTCGTCGAGGTCGGTGAGCACTCCACGTCACATGGAGTAATAATGGCGATGCATTAGCTGCTGCCGCGTCTTCTTCACGATTCCTCAGTCTCAGATGCTACTGGCTGAGCATTTAAACACGCATTCCCTGCCTGTGACTGACAAGCTGGGTTTCGGTGTCGATCACGCGCAGCTGCTCGCAACCATCACCATCCATGGCTGCCATCTCCTCAGTTGACAAGGCCCCAGCGGGAAAGAGTCGCCGGCCAAACCCCAGGGAATACTTACACGCTCTGCATCTTGTCATCATGTTTTGCGTTCTGTGGGCGTTGTGTTGCCATCTCTTGCCTTCATGGGCTAGATCTATCCCATCCTACAGCGAGACGACGACCGGCTGGCGGCCGCCGCTGGCATTCACAGAGAATGGCACATTTCAAATTGCCATCTTCGAAGATTTGCACTTTGGGGAGAGTATGTTGCTCCACATTCGGTGAAGTTATGCCGTTGATATTGGTTAGATGCATGGGAAGCATGGGGACCACGAAATGACAAAAAGTCCGTCAAGGTCATGAACAGAGTGCTCGATGTCGAAAGCCCACAGCTTGTTGTCCTCAACGGAGACCTCATCACCGGCGAAAACACATTTCTGGAAAACAGCACCAGCTATGTCTCTCAGATTGTCGGGCCAATGTTGCAGCGCAATCTTCCCTGGGCATCTACCTATGGCAACCACGACAGCGCTTTCAATCTCTCCCGTGAAGACATACTTGGCCATGAGCGGCTGCATTTGAACAGCCTTACCAACCAGATGGTGTTTGGCCGCAACTCAGGCGTGAGCAACTATTTCCTACCTGTATATCCTCGCAAAGACGCGACGGTTCCGTGCTTGATCTTGTGGTTCTTCGACTCGCGAGGCGGGTTTCTGTACCAACAGCTGAATGCCACTGGTGATAAGATCGGGCAGGCAGACTGGGTCGACCAATCGGTAGTGGATTGGTTCAGAGCCACCAGTGAAAGTCTCACGCAGCTGCATCAGAAGATCATACCATCACTCGCATTCGTGCATATCCCGGTGAATGCTAGTCGGAYCTTCCAGAACGAAGTTGGCGTGGATCCACATCGACAGCCCGGTATCGATGATGATAAGCCTCTTGCCCCACAAGCTGCGGGCTGGTGTGTCGATGGGTCGAATGGGGAGGTCAGTAGTGCTGTTTGTCATTGCGGGGGCGTTGTAGGCCGTTGTTAACTCGCATAGGACTGCGAATACGGCGAGCAAGACGTTCCCTTCATGAAGGCTGTCACATCCACTCCTGGACTCATGGCGTTGTTCTCAGGCCATGACCATGGAGACACGTGGTGCTATCGCTGGGAAAAGAAGCTTCCCGGGATGGCTTTCGAGGGAAATGGACTCAGTGAGCAGCCAGCCCATGTTGCCGTCGCTCGACTCTAACTTTCCCTGTAGACTTGTGTTTCGGGCAGTATGTGCCATCGTGGCGACGAGCAATAGATGTAGTATCATTCTTGGGTCGTAGCTAACACATCTCCAGGCACTCCGGTCATGGAGGCTACGGAAACTGGACGAGAGGCGCCAGACAGATCTTGGTCACAGAAGCCATGTTGCAGGACCATGCCGTGGACACATGGATTCGATTAGAGACTGGGTATAGGGTGGGCTCGGTCCAGCTGAACAAGACGTACAATGAGGATTTCTACCCAGCCACGCCGAATACGCACACCAGCTGAGAGGCGGGCGGTGTTGCGTCCGGTCTTCTACAAACTTTCAATATAGCTTGTCCAAATCATGTCCACGATTGCTCTCACCTCAATGTCGTGCACAAGGCATTCCTTGGCTTTCGCGTGAGTACGCAGCCGCTTACAATTCCAACTCCCAGTTTATCGGTCAGGGCTCTTGCGACCGAAGGCCATGAGAAGCATAATGCTCGACCCTTTGAGCGATGCTTGCTTGAGTCTATAGCTATCTCAGTGCATATTCCGTGGTGGTGAACCCTGAACATTCCGAGCCTTCCTCCTCCACCACCAATAGTCATGCAAAATGCTTCGCTAAAGGAATTCGTCGACCGAAGAGAGGCCTATAGAGGACATGCATGTGCAGAACCAGTGTCTCTTTGACAATGCTCATAAAAGTGCCCACCGAGGTCCTCGTTGGAGCATCCTCATCTTCCATTTCCCTTGCCAGGCTGCCGACCTGCTACCCCAACCCTAACCCTAAACCAAAAAATACAATCTCTGCGCGGCGACGAATCATCAAGACTCAAACGCAATAGTAAGCAAAGGCCTCGTATCGCTGACGCAGGTAGAGAATCATAGACCGTATTCCATGAGATGCAGAAAACGACATGACATAGCGATGCCAATACAGTCATTACATCATGCGCTACTACAGCAAGCAGACAGGCACTGCAATGCTCGCGACATGCCGTGCTGTACTCCGTCCGTCATAAAGTAACAACATTAACTAGAAATAAATTTTATCTCACAGCGCCGCTCATTGCCGTCCAACGAGAGAGTTTGCTCTGCTAGCATTTGGTGTTTGACGAGGGGTGACGCGGGTTTCGCCCTGTACACAGGTTAGACATTGAGCATGAATCATTCCACTGCGGGAACTTACAAAGAACCGCTGTTGCTGAGAGTAGCTTCTCAGCCCCATCTCTGGACGGCCGCCATCAGCCTTGCCGGCAACACCTACGATCTTGTTAGCCAAGTCGAAAGAGATCAAGGAAAATCCAAACTTACTGGCTTGTCGTGATCCAGCAGGGTCCACAGCGCTGGCACGCCTGCCATCCTCTTTTCCTTTCGCGAGCGCCATGGCGAATTTGGAACGCTTCCTCAGAGTGGGTCCGTAGTAATAAACAGCGTAGACCGCCAAGACGAGAACCAGCGAGATACAAGCAAGAATCGTAGACGCATATTCAAGATTCTTACCGCTATCCCTGCCAATGTTCTGGAAGAATGGCGTGGCTGGAACAGTCAGGACACCAGCCAGGAAATCACGAGCCCAGCCATTACCACCGGTTGCGGAGGCAGAGTATGGACCGTAAGCACAGATCATGTAATCGATCGTCGCCATGTAGATCGAATAGTTGGCGATTCCGACAATCGCTGCGAAGACCATGGATCCGATCCAGTGCAAGGGAGGGCCTTGAATGGTCCATGCAAATCCAATGAGTCCAATGGGTAGGCAAGGGGCAGTAAAGAGCAAGAACCACAGACGCGATTCATACTGAGCCTTCTCGTCTTCTGGCTTGGCTTTGCGCTCTGCAATATTGCGACGAATCGCGGGAATGAAAGCGATCCAGGCAATGATGTAGCCGATGCCAATTGGGATGAAAGAGAGTCCAATTGCAATGGTGCCAAAGTTCCAGCCATTACCTTCACCGTACACCAGCGCGAACGACTGGATGAACATGAAGATGAGGGCATCGGAGAATCCAGAAAGGAGCGACAAAGTCAGGACGATGGGCTCGGTTAAGAACATTTTGAAAGGTCGGATCCAGGTGACGAGTATCTCTTTGGCAGAGAATCGATCCCGGAATGGAACGAGTTCGTCAGGACCCCAGACGTTGGCCTGCGGGTCAGCCTTTCTACGCTTCTTCGCGATGTTATTCATCATGCGAGTGGTCCGAGTCTCCGGAACGGTGAAAAAGTGTAGAATCTGAACAGCTCCGCCGAAGATGAGCTGGATCCAGATAGACCATCTGCAACGAACGAGTCAGCGAACGAATAGAGCGTGGGAGCAAATGGGACGGACCGCCAGTCCAAGAAGTGCTCGCTGAATCCACCARCAATGGGTCCAAGGATTGATCCTCCAACGGACGAAAACACAACAAAAGCTACAGCATATTGCTGGTCGTCGGCTTCCCACATATCCGCAATCATGCCCAGCGTGACAGATCCTCCTGCTGAAGAGAGACCTCCGAGTGCGCGGCCGACCATGATCGTAGCAAAGTTGGGGGCCAAAGCTACTGGGAGCTGCCAGATGTTGACCAGGAAAAGCGATAGCTGAAGAACAGGCCAACGACCAAATTCCTGCAGCAAACTGCGGTCAGATTTGCACATCATGCTAGCAGGACCTCTCCACCGCAACTTACCTCTGACCAGGGTGCCCACAGCTCACAGCCGAATGCGTAGAGGACCAAGAATATCATAGCTCCACATCGTGCAGCTTGTGCGCTGACGCCAAATTCCTCTTGTATGCCTGGGATTGCATTGCTGTACAGGGATGTGTTGAAGTTCATCGAGACTTGCACGATGAAGATCACGCTGAGGATGTACCACTTCTTCCACGTGGGAAATCCAAAGCCCAGCTCATTGTAGCAATCTTCCTCTGTGAGCTCGTACTTGTCGTATGTGCCTAGGMGGCCAAGCTTCTCGCCTCCATTCGCGTCGCGTTCGTGCTCGGAATTTTCCTTGGAGGAATCACGTTCGTGAAGTTTCTCGTTGGCCAAGTTGAGGTCGGCCTGATTCATGACCTGTGGAGGGTCTTCCGAGAAGTGAGTCGGCATGGTTATTGATACTGGTTTTGTGCTGTGTCACCATGCAGCCAAACCAAATAGGGGGCGGGAGGAGTGCTCCTTGAGACGAAAAGTAAACAAACGGCACACGAGGGCTGGGGCTACTTAGTTGATGAAGGCAGGGCTGGAAGAGAAGAGGCGCGACCAGAGCACACGACCCACATAGGACCACCGAAGGATGTTCCATGACGTTTTCTAGTACAACGTTGCAGAATCGAAGGCGGGTTCGAGCATGGACGTTACGGCTCAGCGACCAACAAGAGTCGTCGCCGAAGCTTGTCGCGTGGCATAAGCTTCCGCAGCGGCATGCCAACACCGAATAAGGCAAATTTACGATCCTGCAGCAGCAAAAGTATATGTGATTTCGTCATAGGTTTCGGACGCGGGGTACCCACACGATTCCTGCGGCCAATCGCCGATGGAGCATGACCCATACGTCGGAGAGAGATGGGGTTATTAATGCCAGAAATGTGGTGTTGGAAGATTGTTTTTCCACGTCGACTTCAGCTTTGCTCCGAGACTGCATGCTTTAAGCCGTTCGTTCGTCGCGAGAACCATTCGAGCGAACCGGAAAGCCGGAAGTCTTGTCAAAATCTTATGGGAGCTTCTCCACTTGGCCAAGACGCTCCCTGTCCGGTGACCGTGCAAGGATCGAAAGGATCATTTCGACTAGAGTGATGCACAGATAGTTAGATCGTGGCGAATGGAGAATTTATGCGGTGTGCAGATGCAGCTGCTTGCATCATCACCCAGCCATGTGCAAAGAATAAACTCCCTGCATCTAAGTTAGCGTCACATCGCATGGCTCGAAACGTGAGCGAGGGATGTTCCACGCTTGGCACTAGTTCGTTTGACTTGCACGWGCTTTAGCGCGGTATCGTTGCTGCCAGCGGCGAGGTGTTTGTTCGAGGAAGTTGTATGTACACAGAGTTGGTGCTTGAATGTAATGTATGTTGATGGTCTGCGACCTCACCGAAAGCCTCCCGCCGCTGTCGGCTCTGCACAGGCCCAACTACACGCTGTCCGCAAGAACGGCAGCACTGCGTCTGAGCTGAGTTCCCTTTGTGTTGGCGGTCCTCGAAACCAGAACTCCATCCAGGTCGCTCTTGGAATGATAAACCCGCGCTTGCATGTGGTGCATTCCTGGTTGCCAACATCCACCGCTTCGGCAGCTTTGCAGAGCCCGGCAAGAACGCTCCCGGGCAAGCCAGATGGCAGAGCCGACAAGTCGCAGTCTTTTTGTGCGCGCTGCAAGACCAATTCGAATAGAGAAGGTGGTCTGTGTAACGAGGACGCAGCAGATAGTAGTCCGTCAAAGACGACCGCAAAGTCTTCACCCGATCCTCGGCAAGGCGTGCCAGCAACGTCAAAGTATCGCACCTTGGAGGAAGCCAAATAGATCAGCTCTTGCCGGGCTTCGCAGGACTCGTCACCGGTGAGACTGTATTCTGCTGTACGTTCAGCGTGCCGGGAGCGGCCGAGCGCCAGACGTTCATGTAAGCGCGTGCTTATCGGGTCGGCCTGCTCCTGGGAACTACTCATCATGTTCTCCTCTCCGGTCGTCTCGCTTTGAGGTATCGCCAATGTCGACAGACTCTCGATCTCGATCAAGGGGTTTGGCCGAATGCTCACCCTCTTGGCACTTCGAAGGAGGTCTAGAAGTTCCCACGGCAGGTATTTTATCTGGTTTCCCGCTTTACATGAGTCAGCCACCTCTGTGGTCGTCTCGCCGGCATTCACGAATGGACTGACCAATGTTCAGCTCCTTCAGCAACTTGAGTCGCCCTATGGAGTGTGGGAGCTCCGGCAGGAGGTTGCTGCGCACACTCAATACCGTCTGGCGAGTGGATTAGCATGTCAGCTTGACAGACGCAGACGCACCGGACACACCATATTCTCCAGCAGAAACAGCTCCGAGGGCAGTCTCGTCAGTTGATTGCCAGCCAGGAACAATTTCAGCTCGGGCGTCAAGGCAGTGAATTGATCCTCTGAAGGCGGCTCCATCATGCTCAGTTGCGCATGCCGAATGAGCTGTTGAAGTGGGCGAAGCGTCTCCGATGACAGCGTCTTTAGGTCCAGCTGTGATAGGTCCACCGATTCGTTGCCTTCCTCCACGCAATTGTTGATAATGTTGTCCGCGACCTGCTCAACCTGGCGAGCTCTGCTCATGGACGTAGTTGTCGCCTTGATCGCACCGACCTTTGCAACCACGCGTGGTGTTGGAGTTACCCGCAACGCCTGCAGTCGTCTCTGATTGGAGAGTAGACTTGCAGAACTCACATCGCTCTCGTCACTGCCCATCCACACCCCGCTGTCAACGTTTCTACTGTTCTCGTTGAGCACGGAGCCATCCCGTTGAGGCCTTTTGCCCATACTCCACCACGGACCCCGCACCATGCGCTTCCTCCGTGGCCGGTCGCACCCATCCTCCGAGTCGGTCGTGCCCTCGGAGAAGACGGGATCGCTGGAAAGGTCAAACTCGAACTGGCGCTTCCGACTGGGCGGGACAGCGAGCGCCGGAAGCGGCGGCGATGACGGTGGGTCAATTTCCATGGCCGTGGGAAGAATGGGAGGAGACGAGGGCAGGGTCATGGCTGTTGTCCGCCCAAGCTGACGTGGAGCGGCAAGCAGAGGAGGAGGAGAGGTGGAGATGGGATGAGAGGTGGGACGAATTGTTGGAATCATGACGCGCCTTGGACGCGCCGTCGGAGAGTTTTGAATGCCGAGCCGAATGCGAACATCCCGTCGTCCACGCGAGACGGGAACCACCGGGCACCGCTCTCACCAAGCCGCATTTTAATGATTAATCCTCTCGCTCCCGCATGACACGACACAGAGACCCTGCCACGCGCAATCGTGCGGAACATGTCGGCGAAGAGGTCGGCTGCGAGCCCCGACGAGGAAGATGAAGACGACTTGCCCCAGAAGAAAATCAAGCAAGAATCCCTTGAGCCTGTGCCTCTACCGGCCGTTCCGCTGTGGTCTCTTCRTCCCGATGCTGTGCCTGTTGGCACCAAGAAGATATATGCTATCTTACGTGGACGCATTCCAGGTTTCTACTACGATTGGGATGCTGCAGAGCGACAATGTAAAGGATTTCCTTCCGCGCTCCATGAGTCGTTTCCGAAGGGTAAACCCAAGAGACTCGACTCCGACATCTTGGATCAGGTGGTCCGTGATGCAGTCACTTATATGAACCACGACTCCAGCAATTGCAGGTACAGCTGTCACAACACCAGCAATTGTGTTCAACCTAGGCAAGTCGTCCAGACCTCGCAGCAAAACTTCCAGCACATCGATGCTGTCGCATCTCGACCGAGGAGGGATCGGCGCTCGTGTAGAGCGTGTGGGACACTTCCGCTCCTTGGCCGGCGAAAGGTCTGTTCGGACTGCCCGGCATTGGACCATTTTTTGACCAAAGTGCGATCGTGTGCGGGTAGATTTGAACTTTGCGATGAGCAAGTCAAATTGTTGGAGTCTATTGCCATGGGAGATAATGTCTTCTTCACCGGCGCAGCTGGCACTGGTAAGAGCCGGGTTCTCGAGGCATTTTCAGACCTCTTTTCGAGTATCGAAATCGCCGGTCAAATCTTGGCACCGACAGGAATCGCCGCGCTCCACGTTGGCGGTATCACAATACACGTTTATGCTGGCTGGTCTGTCAAACTATCCCAAGCTTCTCGGGGGGAGCTGCGCAAGCTTGCGGGAGAGAAGAAAGTGTATAACCGATTCAGGAACACAGATGTGCTTGTCATTGACGAGATCAGCATGGTCGAAAGTGACACCCTGTCTCGACTTTCGTGCATGATGCAAGAGGCATTGACACCTGATCTCCCATTCGGAGGTGTTCAGGTAGTAATCACAGGTGAGTATCAGCACAGTGGACACCACCGTTCGAAGGTAAGCCGCTGACAACGCAAGATGGAAGGCGACTTTTTCCAGCTGCCACCGGTACTACCCTTTCGGACCTGCATCGAGTGTGGCGAAGTTTTAGAGCGCTCGAGCGGAAACTCCAGCCCCGGAACATGCGCATCGCATGGTCACTTCCACGACGCAGACAAGTGGGCTTTCAAGAGCAGCGTGTGGCAGGACTGCCAATTCAAAAATGTCCAGCTTGTGACGGTACATCGTCAGCAAGATCCACACTACACCGAGATCCTGCACTACGTTCGCAAGGGCGTTAAGTGGTCACTGGAACAGGAGAACTTGCTTTTCGATCACTATCACAACGTCGTATTCGATGATGCCGTGAAGCTCAATCCATTGCGACAGCAGGTTGACACGATCAACGAGACACATATGGAGCAGCTTCAAACCCCAACCCAGCGGTAAGTGGATCCATGAGGAACGCTAGAGGCAGGATTTCCACCGTCTCCGGTTTCTCTTTCCCTCTTTCCCTCTCTTTGTTGAAAGTTGACTGCATCGGCATGAATGGCCAGCTACTTGTTCAGACGCCATGGGCTCTGGGAGAACTCTACATAGGTCTCCAGCTCCCTTTTCCGTGTCTGAAGTATCGCTGATCCTCGTACCCGCGAATGTAGATACCAGAGTGTGGATCACTTCCACTGGGAGAAACATCACCCGGAATATCAGGATCGTAAGATCACTGCATCCTTATCTCAGCATCGTTATCAAGATGAGCTCGAGTTGAAGCAAGGCATGAAGGCAGGTGAATTGTGAACCCCAGAAGATCTAGCATCCTTCACTGACGTTTCACCTCGCTTAGGTGCTTCTGGTCGCAAACCTTGATCAAGAACGTGGACTTGTCAACGGTTCAAGTGGAAAAATCATTGGCTTTGAAGAGATGACTGACGCCAAGCTACCTCGCGCAAAGAGAAAGGCAAATGACACTTCGCTTGATGGCGAGCCACTCATCACGCACAAGCACAAACGGTATGCTCAAGAACGAGTCCGAGAGTTCAAGTATCAGTCCAAGGAATCCCAACTATGGCCCATTGTGAGATTCACAAACGGTGTGGAGCGCGTGATCTACGCACATTGTTCGATCACAGAGCTCGGAACTACGGAGCCCTTCAGCCTACTTTCTAAAACCCAAATTCCTCTGATCGCCGGGTAAGTCAAAGCATCATATCCGGAGCGCAGAACGATTGCTGACGCTAATCAAATCGTTAGCTGGGCCATCACCATCCACAAATCGCAGGGCATGACTCTGGACAATGTAGTCGTAACGCTGGGCGAATGCTTCGCTCCGGGACAGGCGTATGTAGCACTTTCTCGTTCGAAAAGCCTTTCCACAATGATCGTGCAAAGTCTGCCTAGTCAGCGGAATCTACAGCCGGATCCAGATGTCAAGTCTTTCATGGACAAAACTTTCGGATGAAGATATGCGGCTGTCTATTGAAGCACGTGGACGAGGGCCGAGGGTATTGAAGCCTGCCGGCTCTCGTTTTCAAGCGACGAAGACTACGCCCACGGACGGGTAGCTATGATCACTAAAACGAGCAGTGTTGCACACAATCCAATTGTCTCGCCAAAAGAAGTCTTCTCGATTGTGCTGTACCTCTCGCGAAAAGGACAACGTCTTTGGTTGCAGTCGGTACAAAATACCTGCCAGTAAGGGCGGCAACTCAGGCTTCAATCTCGCTGCCGGTTTCCGAAACTATGCCGTTCCTCTTTTAACCTCACTTGCTACAATTTCCATCTATATGGCCGACGAGCATCGGCCGCGATGCAACACCGCGCAGTTTTGTTCGACGCATGAGTCGAACTCTCTCTGGATACGGACGCTTGAACGAATGTAGAGGCTGAGGCGCTTTTGCAACCGAAACAGTCTGGACGGCAGCAGATAGCGTGATTGAAGAACGATTAGACTGTGGATATATACAATACTTAATATCTGTAGTCCGCCTCATGCTGTCTCTTCTCTCCATTTTGGTCCTCGCATTGCCGGTGTCGGCAAGCCATTTGGTTCATGCTTCCCCATCTCGTTTGATACGCTCCATCATCTCTCATGGTGTCGCATGAACATTAACATTATCATCTACATCAATCATTCCATCATTCCATGAAACCACCGTATGGTGGAAGCTGATACCAGATCAGCATCGGCTGTCCCATGCACTGGTAGGCCAAGAGTAGAAGAAGCCAGGAACACCATCGCGCTGTTGCGTATGGCGTGCTGGTGAGGCCTGAACTTGCCACGGCTGTTGCAGCCCGATACTGGTCGTTTCTAGACCGGCCGCAAACGAAAAGCTCCCAAATGACATTGGTATTGGCGTGGGCGCAGCCGCAGGTTCGATTTGCGCACAGCAGTTGGGCGGCAGACACACTTCCGTTCGTAACAGATTCTGTGCTGGATACACTTGGGTGCAGGGAATCTGCTGTGGTGATTGGCCCGAACCATGCTCCGAGTAGCTTGGGAAATCGTAGCGCTGTGTTTCCGGAAAGTTTAGTGGCTGGAATCCAGCAGAGTAGATCTCGGAGGTCGCATTTGCATCCGCCCGAGAAGACCCGAACGACGATGCAACGTCGACCCAGTCATGGCCAGCAGAAGCACGCCAAGATTGGACTTGATCAACCTGAGGTATTGGCATTGAAGGTTGAGTCTCGATCTTAACGCGAGAGGGATCGATCGAGTTGCTGAACTTCTGCCTTTGGGCTCTGGCAGCACGTCTGCGGCTCATCATACTGACAGGTGGATCCGAACTTGCAAGGCCGTCGTCTGAAGCCATCATCGATGGCTCGATATGCTGGGGATATGGTTGGACGCTTGTCCAGTGAGACTGAAGGAGAGCCCGGGATGCTCGAGTATCGTTCGAAGGCATGGCTGAGGCAATCGCTACACTTGGCTCACTGTAGGACTGGTCCTGAATATTATCCCAATGCGGGGACTGCTCTCGACTGGCCTTCTCCGTAGGTTCTATCCGACCCTCGGAGCTCAATCCGGCCGAGGTGAGAGCCGAATCGTCGCTCTGTCTTGGCTTTTTGGCCCCGATGCACCTCGCCAATGCAACTGACTCGCTAGAATCATCTCCAGAATCATCTCCGACGCTCGAGGTCAGTGATAAACTACGAGATCGCTTCAAAGCCACTTGTCTTCTCTCTTCCCCTTCTTCCTCCCCACAATGGTATAGAGATCCACCATCTGCAACATATTAGGATGTGCCCCCTGGGCAGAGTGGAGACTTGAGACTCACCGATCTCGTCCTTCTCGAGCTGCTCCTCCATTGCCGCGACTTCATACATCTGAGCCAAGAGATTCTGTCTAAGTCTGACCCGATTCGGCGCCTCTTTGGGAAGATCATCAAACACATCTGGGCCAGCAAGCTCCTTGAGGAACGCGGTCCAACCACACCGCACATGAGTCTTGTTGTCTTCTGTATGGTTGTTGTTCCAAGCGCGGAGTTGCTGGGGAGTTGGGCGCAGACGAAGCAGGTGTAGGCACAGCTGCATACGTTCTTGGAAAAGTCAGTACAAATCTCCGCTGCTATGGATACAACGCCCACCTTCACGCTTGATGTGGTCGGGTTCGAGGAAACGACACACCCCTTGTTCCTGTGGCCACCAGCCAGGAATCCGAGGAACTTCATTCCCTCTCTGCTTGTTTCGATAGGGAAAGTTGGCTTGCTTCTTGGGGCATATGCCTTTGATCCATGCCTTGGCAATCTTCTTGACAGCCAGCTGCTGCAGCCGCTTGAGCCGACTTTCGAGGTACGCAGTGACATCAGCCTTGGAGTCGATTCTGAAGGACTTCATTGAGCCTTTCTTGAAGTCAGGTCTATGATCTGCGGCATCGGATGCTGCTCCCCCACGAACAATCCTCGAGTACGAGGAAGAAGCTGGAGAGGGTTCTCGCAGCAAAGATAACCGCTGTTGGTGCCTCGCCCTTGGGAGCGTGCAATTACTAGTGTTGGATGTGAGGGTTTGCCGTTGCTTCATCAAATTGAGATGACATGGCCAGGAAATTTCACCGGCTGAGTCTAACTCGGGCGAGAAAGCTGCTGTGTAACTCCGTCAGCTGATGGTCAACAAGACGGCAAGGCATACGAACGGGAAGATCCGGAGTAGTTGTGCTGTATTGATAGCGTGTGCGCGTCTTCAAATCTGGCGGCAAAGAGTCGCTCGTCAAGAAATCCTTTGACCTGTTTCGATGCATGAACCTGTGCATTGCCATCCTTGTCGATGGCCACAATGGCGAAAGGTGTATCTTCAAAGCCATTGTTTTCGAGGTGCTTGACCATTGAGTGGATTTCCTATCAGCTGGTAAGAAGTTGATCTCGTATGGCATGAACATCCTCACTAACACGATGCCCTTGACCATGAACGGTCGTCTCTGTGTGCATTGCCTGTCCTTTGCTTTCGGGTCGGGAGACTAGATTGCTTGCAACAATCATTTCGACGAACACGAGTCAGGCCGAGATTATCGACGCCAGAAGCGTTTGGCAGATTAGCAAGCGTGCAATGGTGCAGTTGTAGTATCTTGGAACAATTCGACTGTAACGATCGAATGTCAACAGTAGAGGTATTGACCACAGTCGATCTGTTTCACTCAAAGCAGCCGGGCTTTGCGAGCAGAACGGGTTGAGTGTGATGGATGGGGAGTTCGTGTGGGTAGCGCGGACGACAGATCGGCGTATTAAAGATGGCGACTCGATTGCCGGATGCACGAGTATATAAGATACTGCAGAGATTTTGATAGATGTCGATGGTGGAGGCGCTACTACGATCTTTGCGACAACGGGGACCTGCTTCCGTGTACTTTTTTCGAGATTGGCGCAGCACGTAGTGGGTATCTCGCTGAGGACTGCTTCTGGAGTTGTCGCAGCGTACAGTGGATTTCGATCTCGAGCAGGGTATTGTGCGGGAATCACGCTTGCGCATAGCGTTGCCCGACTTCGATACGCCAACCTGGCAATACACAGCAGGAGCCGTGTAACATGTGCCTGTAATGTAGACCAGGTCGTGGGGCCGATTCACAGTCCAGCCCGCGCGGAAGCCGCCGTTACCACTCAAGATCTGGTCGAGCTGCTGTGAAACACATGCCTGTGAAATGCCGATGGTCCTACGCCAACAGTGGATCTGACTAGGCCTTGTGTGGCCAGTGAGTAATCTGGGGAGGCGCGGCTCGGAATGTGTTACTGCATGTAGGCGAATCTTTCGAGGCGGGACCGGCCGTGGAAGAGCGGCCGGCCGTGCATAGAGAACGCAGCACTGCACCGGACTCGGCACGCCAGGCTGTGCATCATGTCTAGTCCTCGTAGTGTAAATAGAGTTCCAAGCAGCCGGGTCAAGCAACTCTTTGATGAAAGGTAGCCCGGTAATCGTGGCGCGGGAAGAGGCCTCTTGCCATAGACTCCCGCGGGATTGCGCATGTTGTTGGAATGATCAATGGCTATGATCGATGGCTCTGCGCCCGACAACCTCTTGCTGTCGTCGCCACGGCACGAGTCCTGCAAAGATCGAGATAGGTACTGATGCCCAGGCCGGAGAGTCGCGTCTGCAATTTCGCGATCTTCATGATCATCATGGCTCCCAGTCAGCTATCGACAGCGTCCCACTTGATGAATGTTATGAGACCGTGATTTTCTTGATTGTCTCATCACAGCCGTGTGGCCATGTTCAAGTAGTTTGCGGCTTGATAGCCTTTGTAGGAATCAGCACATACTGTTAGAAGGTTAGGAGCATGCAAGAATAGTTAGCTTAGAAGGGTCGAGTTAGGGCAACGCTGTGGTATAGGGCATCGTCGTACAACGTAGTGTCGCCCAGATCTCTGCTTGTGTCGAAAAAAGGCGCCGAATGCTAGAAGCCCAGAAGACTGCGAGAAGACTTAGCGTAGAAGGTTCAGTTAGGGCTGTACTGTACTGCTATCGGTACCTCTCCTGGACTCAAGAAGCTGCGATTACTGTATCGAGTCACCCAAGCAAGTTTGATCTCACACGCTGTAATCGGATGACATGGGAGCATGGTGCAATCACAATGTCTTGACATCGTGATACGCTACCGCAGGTCCGGGCGCCCGCCGAATTCCACCTAGTGTGGAAAGGCGCTGTGTTCGGCTTGCCGACCCCTGATGCACCAACCCTGCTAGCGGGAACGGGCCTGCTTCGTGGACCCTGCTGTGGTAGAAGAGGGTGGCGGACTGTGCAGGATCTGTTGGTCCGAGTTCGCAGTCCGTAGTTGGGGAGCGTGGCGGTTCAGCAGCGGCATTCCGATAGTCACTCCATAGAGGGGACGTGACAACACGTCGGCCTTGTTGAACCTAGCTGTATGTCGAGGAATGCAAGAACGGCGGAAAACGGCCCACAACCCACTGGATTGTGCATCCAACGGACACGATGCTGGTGGACGAGCGTCTGGCTCAATCTGAGAAGGCTCCGTCCTGGTGCGAATGTGTCCGACAAGAGCTGCCACTTGGCATGCACACCGCTTTCGCATAGCTGCAGATGGCAAGTCCCCATTCATGGTCGGTTGAGCGTTGAAGATGGGAGGAAGTACGTCGTGGGCTCGTAATACCTGGAACGGATTGGCATACGGGAGCGTGCATCAGTGTGGGATATACGAAACTGCTGTGACAAGACGACTGGATGGGACGTCTTTGTGGTTCGCCCACGTCGTCACTCGTGACAGGATAGTGCAWCTTCGGTAATACATACCTACGTTACGTTACCTACTCCTGCAGGTGGGYCGGGAATGATCCACCCGCGGTCTGTCCCGCTATGACAGCGGGGGGAAGCGGCGGCATCGGCGGAATTGGCGAAAGGGAAGGGAAGGGAAGGGAAGGGTGTCGATGCGATGCGTGAGTGTCACAGTCTTTCAATGCAGGCTGAAACGAATCTGAAAGCGGAGCGATGGCATATCGACCGATTCTGATCTTGATCCTGATCCTGATCTTGAATCTGATCTCGATTTTCGCAAGTGATCGTATCGCCGTGAGCATTCCCAGACTACCTTACTTTATGGATAAGTACCAGCCGGTGTGGCAATTCGACATTGTGGGTGTGAATTCCTTCCTGTGTGGCAGAACTCGAGACTGTCATGTAGAGCCCGACAAGTTCCGCGTGAGCAAAGTGCAGGCAGGCATTGCCATCCATGATAGCGCATACATACCTAGGCACCTTGTAGCATGTAAATGGCCAGCGTTTTTTGCGGATGTGAAGTTGTCGCAGCTCGTTGCAGCTCTGGCTGGACAGGTCGTTCGTCTTTTCCGTAGATCTGAGCATTGTAGGGCGTAATTCCTTCATATTTTACTCTACATTAGGTATCACCGGGAGGACATCATCAGCGGGAGGAATTGGTCGTGAGCTCACAGAGTTTAGAAGTTGCAAGGTCATGAAATATTGGATGACATGGCATTGGGAAGCAACGAGGGAACCCAAGGTGCCGTGAAGCTCGGGCCCTGACTTTCCGAATCGGACTTCATCATCCCACTTCCCACTGCTTTCTTCCACCTACTTTGACCGCACCACTTTTTCGCTCGCCCATCATGTCCCCCGACTTCATCCTCAAGTCGAGGAAACGCAAAACGCAGAAGGTGTACACGGCCAAGAAAGTACGCAAGCCCGCCACCATCATGTCAGGCGCGCTGCCGTCATCTTCGGCAGCCAAAAACGCGACTTTGTCGCGAAAAGACGCGAACATTCCCAATGATGGCGAAGATATCGACTCCGCTACGCCGCCCTCTGCCCAACGTCCACCCGCCTCGAAGTCATCACCCATCGATGCAGACGACGGTGATGCTGTGGAGGAGGTCTCGCAACCCGTCAAAAAGGCTGTTCCTGCGGAGGCAAGTCCCCAATTTCACTTTGCGGATAGACTCCTACTCATACCTACATCTAGCGCAATGCCTTCACCGTACTTGCAAGCTCTCAGGCCGCGAAGACCCCGAGGTCAACGCCAGCAGGCCGCCCTGCTGCTCAAAAGTGGACATCGGAGGAGGAATGGACAGTGGCGGAAGGTATTCGCGAAGGCCTGAGCCAGGCTCAGATTCTACTCAACCTCCTACCGTCCGAGCGCTCGGCGAGTGCTGTGCGAGGCAAGAAGAGGGAGTTGCAGGAGAAATTTGGCGACAAACTGGAGAGACTGGCCAATATGCCGAATTCCACTCCACGTGTTCCGGCTCCTCCGATGCCTCCTCGAAAAGCTTGGTCACCCAGCGAACTGACCACGTTACGGAAATGCATGACTCTGGGCATCAGTGATCGCGACATCCAAGCTCTGCACTTTCCCAACCGAACTGAAGACTCTGTGATTGGTAGACTGCGGAAGGTGCGAGCTGTGTCCGCGAAGAGGGCGCAAAGACGTAGTGGGGGCGGCATCCACACGCCTCATGCCTCCCAGACACAGTATCACAGCTCCAGCCCGGCAATGTTCCCTCTGTCTAGCCAGACTCGAAGCTCCCCGGCCCAAGCCGCAGCGAAGCGCCAGTTAGAGGAGGGCACTACTGAGAAGCTCCCCGTTGTGCAGGAGGAAGAGAGTGTGCTGCAGGATGTTGACGACGTGGACGACTCCGAGGAGCCTGAAATCGCGGTCGGGGACGCCAACGACGACATGGACGACTCCGAAGAGCCTGAGATCGTGGTCGAGGACGTTCTCAACACCAAGGACATGGCAGACTCCGAGGAACCTGAGATCTCGGTCGATGATGCTAACGACGGCACGGATCAGTCCGAAGAGCCTGAGATCGTGGTCCAGGACGCCATCAATACCGAGGACGTCCAAGTCACAGACGTCGACTGCGAAGAGGTCATCATCCCCGACAGCCCCGTTTCCTACCCCAAGGCTTCAACGCAGACGAAACCACTGCGAACAGCATACGTGGTAATTCCGGCTCGCCCTGACCTCAGTGATGTCCTGGACTTCCGGGCCGGACCCTTAGTGCGACGCCGCGCTGCGGTCAATGACCAAGAGGCAAGATACGCTGCAACGACCCCACCGTTCGGCTCGGGTCAAGAGAAGGACAGGGTCGGCATGATGCACTCAACCAAGCTGAGCATCTGGCGCGAAGCCTATTCCTACTCTCAAGGGGATGCCGAGGCCGCTTATCGGATGTACGCGAGCCTGACGACAGACGAGCACATGTTGCAAGCGGTTTGCAACCTAGACCACGAAATCATCAACGGTATCAAGGCTGTTCGGATGCGCAGAGCGCGTGAAGATGCTCTCAGAGAAGGAAGACCACCGCCCGTTACTCCGGTACGAGATCAGCCCCAACATTTGGACCTTTTTGAGAAGAAGGTCTATGGTCGATACTGGTCATATCATTCATGGGAGAAGGAGGTCAAGGACATGTACCTTAGGGAGCCTGTTGTTTTCGGTCCGAGACCAGTGCCTGGCGAGCCAATTGACTATTTCGACCCCATGCAAGAAGCCATGTATGATGACGGCGACGACGGCGACGACGGCGACGACCCGTACGACGAGAGACTTAGACCAGCCGAACCATTCCATGGTCATGTGTCAGAGATTGACGAGGAAGAAGAAGCACCGCTGAAGAAACGAAAGGAGATAGACGAGGCAATGCCGCCGCCCCCCGCCAAAAAGCAGAAGAAAGAACGAGAGTGGAGGCAGAGGCATTATCAGAAGATGCAGCAGAAGAAGCAGAAACAGCCGCCGAAGGAAGATGGTAAAAAAATCAAACCAGGCAGTAAACCGACGCCTGTAATTGGGAAGAAGGGTCAGAAAAAGAGCCAGGCGGCTTTGAGGCGACGCAGGCTTTCGCTCCGTCGCCCAGACGCTTCCACATCATCCAAAGCGGCCTCCGACCTATCAAAAGATGTGCAGACAGTCGAGCCTGGGAGGACATCTGCGGTCCCCGATGATCTTGACGATGGCGACGAGTCGTACCAATGGATGCGTGACATCGTCAAGAACGCCCAGCACAGGCCGCCTCCGGTCCGTCGCAAATCTCCCCCACCGATCGACCCAAATAATCTGTTTGGCTGCGGCGACCCGTCGGACTCATCGAGTAGTGACAGCGATAACGATTGACTTTGTGAGTGAAGGAAGGCAACTCTTCTGTAAGATGTGCATGAGAGAATGGGAAAGAGGAGGTCGCTGTGATTCAGTGTCACTAGTAGTACACAACATAACTAGTTTAAATACGATTGACTCTCCTACCCCTCCCGGGCCTTCCCCTTCTCTCTTCCTCCACATCCTCGACCTCATCCTTGCCCTTTTCCAAGGCTCCATCCTTCAACTCCCACGGCTGTAGATCCCAGTCCTTGACATCGTACCAGTCCTCACCGTCGCTCATCTCCGTCACAGCATTTCCCTTCCCATCAAGGATAACATGTCCTTCGGCTTTGGCACTGCGATAGACGAATTTTCTCAAACGATYCGCTTTTTGCAGTCCGAAACACAATTCCTCTAGGTGACGACAGATTTGCTCCTGCTTTTGAACATACAGGAGAAGAAGCTTACGTGTGTCCTCTGCTTCGTGGGGAGGGAGACCGAGATCACGATCTGTGAGGGCGGAGGGTGGTGCGATGAACCAAGGGTGAATGTCCGGGACCGATGCGGAGTCGCTGGGCGATGGTGAAGGCGTGCGTTCTGCAGGTGATCTAGCACGTGCACGCGTGGTCATGGCGTGGCGCTCAGTTGCGTTGGAATTGGACGCTGTTTCTGAGTTGGCCTCGCGGTCGGCGRGATCGGTGACCACGGGGTTAGAGGCCGGTTCGAGGCATGCGTCGTCGGTATTCGTCGGTGCTGTACTCTCTCCGTTGGTGGCTTCGACTGTTTCTCCGTTGACGAGGTCTGCCGTGTCTCCGTTTCTGTTCGCTGGCTCCGTATTCTCCCGTGCCGGCTCTGTGCCCTCCTGCAAGGGCCGCACGCTCTCTACAGCGTCATCAGCTAACACTAGAGCGGCCTGATCGACTCTCTCGATGCCCTCCATCGCTTCAGCGTCCATTCCCAGGGTCCCGGCTGGCACAGTCTTCGTAGGGTCCGCATTCTCTTCGACACCCTGGGGTGGTGGGATGTCCGAATCCATCGCGGACTGTTCCATGATAGCACTGGGTACAATACTTCGCACGCCCACGCTACTGTGCCCGCCCAGCAGTAGATACTCGTCGTGCTCTGTCTCAAACAGCCCACACGGCACCCAATCTCCGTCGCCTCTGAACCGCCGCAGCAGTCGCTTGGCCTTGTACAGACTTGCACGCTCTCTCCGCAATGTCTCGGCGGCCTCATCGGCCATCTGCGTCAATGCCTTGCTTTCGTACGCAACTTTCAAACTCGGATGTTCGGCCAGGTCGGCAGCAGAGTTCAGAGGTCGTAGGAGWTTCTCCAGCTGCACCTCTCCAAACGGGTTGTCATCCTCCGCTTCAATTTCAGCGTCTTCGTCGAGCTCTTCGTCGTCCGAGGCTGCGGGGGAGTAGGCATAGCCATACTTGTCGTAACGCTTGGGATTCGTTGAGATGGTGTTGCGCGTGTATCCCGCGTGGTTGACTCTTCTTCTCCAGCTCAAAGAATCTTGACTGTCCGGGTTTAAGTGAGGCCTGGTGTCGCGTCGCTTGAGTTGCCCTCCCAAATCGTCCTCGGCCTTGCGCTTCATTGCGGCCTTCATCGCCGCAATTGTTTCGGCAATCATAGCGTGTGATTGAGCCATGATTTGCGGCGTGTTGTTGAACCGTGGAGGAATGTTGCGAGCAGACTGTGGGTCCAGATGAAGCGAAGGGTCTCAAAAGTGCACCTGCGAGGATCGGAGCGTCACGAGCGTGCACTGTCGTGGAGGGTACCTTGCCTCGATCTAATCTAATCTAATCTGTGCCGACGCCGACGCCAGACCCAGAAAAAGCGCGCCGTGGAAAAGTTCTGGAGATTGAGAATCTGAGACGTGCACCTTTCGCTCACCATACTCAACCATGGCAGGCAGTTCACTTGTGTCTTCGGACCTCTGGGCCAACTCAGAAACACCGCTTCCCACCAGTGATCTCCTCTCTCAAATTGCGCATACTCTCGAGCAACTCGGATACTCAAAGACGGTCGCAGCACTTGTCAAGGAAGCCAGCAAAAACGATGTCGTTGTCGACCCCGCGGAATGGTCGCGTGCAATCAGCGAGCAGACTGGCGTACCATTRCTCGAACTTTATGAGGTGTACCTGAAGAAAAAGAAGTCGTTACCTACGCTTCCCCCGGCCGCAAAGGAAGGCGCCAGCAGCAACAGCGACGACAGCAGTAGCAGCAGCGACAGTGATGACGACGAGGAGGAGGAGGAGGAGGAGGACAGCGATGATGACGCATCGATGGATGATGTAGAGGCCGGCGCTCTGGTGGATGTTGAGGCCGAATCGACCAGCAACGACGATTCAGACAAGTCGAGCAGCACCAGTGAAGAGGAGGAGGAAGAGGTCGCACAACCCACCGCAAACAAGAGGAAGCGCGTCATGAGTCCGCCGTCCTCGAGCGAAGATTCTGACGGTGACAGCTCGGCCGACGAGGCACCCATTGCAAAAAAGGTTAAGACGAAAAAGGCCGCCTCTGTCTCATCCTCGAGTGCCAGCGATTCGAATTCGAGTTCGGAATCTGGCTCCACATCGTCCTCCTCTTCCGACGAATCCTCCTCGGACTCCTCGAGCGCCTCCTCAGACAGCGACAGCAGCAGCAGCGATGATGGCTCCAGCTCCAGCGAGTCTGATGCGCCTGCGCCTCCGCCCAAGAAGGCCAAAATTTCAAAGAAGACCAAATCCGAAGAGCAGCCCAAAGTCGAAGTGGTGTCTGCACCTGTGGTCGTCGTCGAAGCAAAGGCCAAGGACAAGAAAGATAAGAAGTCGAAGAAAGCCCAAAAGGAGGCACTTGCCGTGGTCGAAGCCCCATCATCCAGCTCCTCCGCCACCCTTGAAGCTGAATCCGCCAGCGAAGCACCCGAAAACGTACAAGAGTCCTCCATCCACCCATCCCGCCTAGCTCAAGTCCCCGTCGTTGACCTGCCAGCCGCTACACGTAAGCAGATCGCTGCCGAGGGCAAGGGTGCCGTCATTCCCTTTTCTCGCATTCCCGCCGACCAGAAAGTCGATCCGCGCTTTGCCAGCAACGCTTACGTGAGCTACGACTATGCCGACCGCGCCCACCGGGATCTGGTGGTCACCAAGGGAAAGGGATTCACCAAGGAAAAGAACAAGAAGAAGAGAGGTAGGTTTATCCTCGCATCTGGTGATGCTATTACATGGCCAAAGCTGACATCATGTGCATAGGCGCCTACCGCGGTGGAGCGATCGATTTGACACCCAAGGGTATTAAGTTCGACGACTAATTGGGAAGTCATCAATTGTAGTCGAGAGTTGGAGTTCGTTGGAAATGCCAAAAAAGATATTGCGAACTGGCGATGCTTGCCATGCCGACAGTAGACCATGCGTAGAGTCTGCACTGGGGAAGTTTTCGTTGAGTATTTGATGTTCATTGAAGTTCAGCGGGACCGGGCTCTGGAAATGCTCATACCTTAGATACATCCACAGACAAAAGCTTCCGCGCTGTGTTCATGTTTGTTGCCATTTTCCGAACGTTCAGACTTGACAAGGCCCCTGCGCTTCAATTCCTTGTGGCGCCGACCTCAGACTCATCACAAGCTGCTTCATGCCGGTAAGTGCACGTCCTTCTCACAACATTACTGTCAAGATGCAAGGCACACTGGCATTGTGGAGAATCATATAGCATAAGTTATTGACCTTGATATACGAACTCAATCTACATATACAACCATACATATACATTCAAACCCTTCGATTCACATACACACACTCGCGCTGACAGTGATGACAACAAGTGGCACGGTGGTACCCTCTGTCTTGTCACAAAGAAAGAAAAACCGTCTTCATCCGGAGGTCCACGGTGGGATCAATGACCAGCAACCCGCTCGACGGTCAAATCCCACCGACTGTCGGTAAAGTACGCACGACACTTTGTCATACCGCAGGGAGTAAGCCGCATCTGGACCTTTGGCATGCGGGTCATGATATCGCTAAACGAAGCCGCCTCGCCCAGATCCTCGACCACACTCTCAAGTTTCCTCATCTCGCCTTGGAACATGTTACTGACAAACTCGTTCGCGTGCTCCAGGTCGTCACATCCGGCAATCACTTGCATCTCCTCCTCCTTTTGGAGCGAGTACGTGCGACGCGACCAGATCGCAAATTTGTTGAGGTGCCACGAGTATTGGAGGTGTCGCCGCTTCGACTGAGATTCAAGCTCCCCACGCAACATTTCGAGCTGGGTGTGGAGTTGAGCAGCTTTTACCTCTAGATTTTGTGACGTAGTTGCGAGTTGCACAATCTTTGCCTCGGCGAGCTGTAATGCTTCACTCGGTTTCGTCTTGAGCTGTGTAGCTWTCGCCTCAGCGACTCGTAATGCCTCACGAAGAGTCTGCCTCTCCATCTCACGAGTCCGCTCATACTCCCCAAGCTTCTCGAACACCTCGGCCAGATCGATGGACTGGCCTTGCTTGACTGTGCGTCTTGGCGATTGTGACATGCTTGAAGTCGCGATGTTCAGGTCTACTGCGGACGTCGCTGTGACCACCCTCGCATCGAGAGGAAGTGCAGTAGTACCGGGCTCCAGCTTTGGCTCTGCCCCTGACTTGACAAGATCCGAGACAGTTCCGCACATTGTCCCATCTGCTGTGATTCCGTTCTCCTTGATAGTATCAAGTTTGGTAGCGGGCAAGATTGGAACTTGGACTTGCTCCTTCACAAGCGTGCCTCCGTCCTTCGGCCCAGACCCAACTTGCTCCTGGACTTTCAAGCTCTTTTTTGTCCTCTTCTTCTTGGACTTGCGTTTGGAGGGACTAGCCTTGGTGGAATTGGCGATCCTTTTGTAAGGACTTTCCCCCTCGCCGAGGCCTCCCGACATCAGAAGCGTGTCGTCCGAGTGTAGAGACTGCGGCTGCGAGTCCGTAATCAAGTCTTCGGTGTCGCCGTCATCTTCGTATCTTGGCGAGTTGATCTTCTTGCGCAGTGGCTTGGGCGACTCTGTCTCAGCAGCAGAATCTTCGATGGCATCGACTTCGACATGCGTGGAAAGGGAAGGCCGAGGAGCATTCGGATGCGGAACGTCAACGGACTTGATCTCGCGTTTGAGTTTCTCCGCCGTTGGTGGAGGAACTGTAGAGAGGCTGGCGTTCGCGACATTCGAAGCTTGGCCATTGTTGGCAGTACGTGCAGCCGCTTGAAATTCGAGCTTGATCTGAGCTGAGGGAGTGGATGCCACAAGACGTGATGAGGGGGAGGGCCGCTTCAAGATACTCTTGAGCTTTCCTGGCTTGAGCGGCGCAGGAGGGGTGGTCTGTGCAGGGAGTGCATTGGAAGCGACACTCGATAACTTCCGTTTGGATGGCATTGCAATGTTTACCACTGAGAGTCGGGCAGGATCGAGGTTAGGAATGAGAAAGAATGAGAGCTACATGAAGTTGTACCATCGAGGACAGACGCGTCGAAAAGAAAGCTGACCAGTCCTTCGACTTACCCATGTCTCGCGTCGCGACGCGTTGTACGTGCCGACTTTTCTAGTCCTGTGTCACGGACAGGGTAGGAGAAGTAGACCCCCGGCCCATCTCATTTCCGTGCTGACCCATGATCTCAGATGGACGCCTGTGATGAAGAAGCATGAGCGAGCATGCGCGAGAGAGGAGAAGATGAAGTGTGATCACTTCCTTCAGGTTCGAGCGTCGTTGTAGCTTTCCCGCAGGGCAGAAATTCAATGGAAGTGTGAGTGTGAGGTGGCATTGGATGTGTGTTTTGGGCGTTGGCGCTTGCTTGCAGATCCGCCAAGCCGGTTGGTTACACTTCATCATTCTCCCGGCAACCCCTCAGGTACAGGTACATCCTGGCCTCAAGTGGTCAGCTTTCCATTGTGCACGTCACAAAAATGACAGGTCGAGAACACAAAGTCGAAAGACTGGCCTCAAATRGGTACACCACACTGTAGCTGCATCTGCGGTGACTTGCCAGTCTAGCTAGCCAAGCAAGACCTTCAGAAACATCTTACCCGCCACCGGCCCACCGCTCGCCAGCCCAACCATTCATAGGTACAACCCAGAACCTCGCAGCGGATCGCGCGGTCCTGATAATCATTTGGCTTCTCTCAAGCCCCAGGTAGCTTCTTCGAGGTGTAAGGTACATATATCCCTGGCCAATGCACTGCCGATGCAGGAGACGCTGTTCCTGTGCTCGCGATCGCGAAGATGCGTACATACAAGTACGCTTCCGTGGGACATGAAGGGGCCATCCGACCCGAAGCTTCCTTCCGTGAAGATACCTCAAGCATTTGCAAGAAAAGAAGTGTAGAGTCGCTCTTACTATGATGGCTTTGTTGCTCTGAACCACCGGCATGACAAAACGCCGTCAACCACCAACCCGTCATCGATGTAAGGTGTTTTCATCAACCGCTCCATACATCACAGAGGGTCCATCGTTCAGGGCGGATCCGCATCTTGACTCGATTGGTTCGATTGCACACGGAAGCGCGAATTTGGCAGGTTTGACCAATTAAATCATCATGTCACGGACTTGTATACACGGGCGTCGTCGTTGCTTTTTCAATCTTCAGCTGGTTTAACTCCAACTCCCCGGACTTTTCAGGTTAGCCCTGTCAAGAACTGGCCGCTAGGCCGGCTCTAGAGCGCCCAAGATCTGGGCGAAGGAGCAGACCAGCCAAAGTACCTATCTTCCCCAAATACAAAAGAACCACACTCCCCTCCGCTGGACCAGATTCGCAAACCCACAACGAATCGGCACACGAACAGCAGCATTTCGATCGTCAAAGCGAAAAACAGGACTTAACCATGTCGTCCACCCAGGGGTCTTGCAACAAAGGTAGCTCCGGCAGCTCCAGCGCTGGCGGCTACAACGTGACCTCTTCCGGCACCAACAGCAGCGTATGTCTCTGACGAAGTACAACTTGCACCCTTCCTTCGTACTCATGACATCTTCAGGGCAATCACTACTGCACCCGCGATTATGGAAGCTCGGCCTCGAACTCCAACTCGTACCACTATTCAAACAGCGACGGAAGGTGAGTACAACATCTATTGGCTAGGTGCTTTATTAATCTTTGCCAGCTACTACTACTCCAACCCGAACGGTAGTACTTACTACAACACTGGTAATGGAGGCAGCACCTACACTGCGCCGGGCCGCAAATAGGAAAGAGAGAGGCTTGGCCAAGGCGAAGGAGGCGAGGGTCGACCTCAATAAATGATGCAAGCACGAAATTCAAACCCGACTCATCGCTCCATAGCTATCGAATGGTCGGGGCGACTACAAGAATTGATTGCTCCGCTGATGCACGACCTCCGCTATTGTATCAAGAGCCGCTGGCCGCCTAAAGTACATGGCCGAGATGGGGACTGACAGAATTCACCTGAATACATACTCCAGGGACTTTAGCAAACACATCTCCCCGCCTTTTCCTTTCCAAGACCTCCCTTTCATTCCAAGCTCCCCCTTTCCCGTTCGCGCTGTCACTACGACACAGTTCTTCTCGCCAGCTTTGCAAAGTGTCTACGAACATCCATCTGTCAACGTCCCGCCAATATGACTTCTCACCATGACTTCAACGCATGGAACGCGTATCAAAGGGAGGAATCGGTCTCAGCAAGGTAGGATCCTTTCTTGTGACCTCCCGGGCACCGACAACAACGTTGGAGACCCTCGAAAATACTCATCAAAAGACTTCATCCTGCCTTTTGACCAGGGAATCACCGCTGCTCGCGCATCTGCGTCACTTCTCAACCCTGTCAAGTATCGTACCACTGCTCCAACACGGGCGAAAGGTATGCACATGTCCAGCTTGACAATCATCTATCGACTCGAATTACCTGCTGATATGCACTTCTCAGCTACCGTTACAAGAAATCCGACGGCAGCACGCACTACAGTGGCGATGAGGACAGCAATCACATGCCGGCTAATAAGAATGAGCGATCCATTGCATCGCAGTCGATTCGTGCCGGGCCTCTGGTCGTCGTCCTGCTTATTCTGTGGATCGTTCAGGGGAAAGGGCACAAGATCGGGCCAGTACCAACGATTCTCGTTATACCGTGTAGCTGAAAACAGTTTGTGTGGCGGGAGAGTGCCTCAATTTGTGTTGGCTGAGCGCCGCACGTTGTTTGCGAGCTTGTCCAGCTGCCATTCAAAGGAGTTGGAGATGCGATCGTTTCCGTAGAATCCAAACAGGGCCCTGGTGCAAATTTGCCATGCTCGCTCAAATGATGCTTGCTTTGGGATGAGAACAATTGCTCTATTATTGTGTTTATTGAACTTCGCAAAAGCCGAAAGAAAGCCTCTCCGCTGTCGATCATTCCCGACGGCACGGGCCGATATCGCGGATCTGCGATCTCACGGCGAACGCGACTTTCGGAATTTGGATGTCCTACCCATCTCACACCTTCCACACACAAATCACCACTCACCTTACACCACCCCATCYCTCCTCCGATGTCCACTGTAGGCCCCTCACGAAAACGGCGGAGGGTTTCACCAGGCGACGACGTTCCGATTGAAGGCACCCTCGAGTCGGAAACAATGGCTTCTGCTGCCCAAACGGCTTCTCGCCAGGCGGCCGAGCCCATTGAGAAGGAGGAGAACCACCACAAGAAGCCATGTCACCACGAACAAGAACTGCTCAGCCTACACAACGACCTCAGCTCGATGCGCCACCTTATCACCTGCAATATCTGCCAGCGGTTCATGTATGAGCCGTACGCCTTGCCATGCGGGCACACGTACTGCTACAGCTGTCTGGCCGAGTGGATGGGGACAAACCATAAGAAAACGTGTCCTGACTGCCGCACCTACACCAAACAAGAGCCCACTCCCGCATTCATAATCAAGGAGATGGTGCTCATATTTGTCAATCGAACTCAATTGCTGGCAGACGGCGAGACATCTGAGGAGCACCATCAATTGGCTCGAGAAGAGGCTGATATCGTTGCAAAGGATCGCGCAGACACGGATGAGCGACAAGGAGGACTTTTCAAGGGCACATTCTCGCGTGCGTCGGCACGGCCCGTCACTGCTGTCCACGATACTAGTGACCACGTGGATCGTTGCCCGAATTGCCTCCACGAGGTGGAAGACGGCTGGTGTCTCACATGCCACGTGCGTGTAAGATCGTCTGACAGCGACTCGGACGATACGGATTCATCTGACATGAGTGGGGAGGATCACATCGGCCTGGACGTACATCATCACATCACCATATCAGACATATCATCCGACGACGGCTCGGATTCTGAGGATGCCGAAGATCTCTCGGGCTTCGTTGAGAATGACATTCGATGGGAGAGCGACGCAGACCAGCCGGACTATTCCTTCGAGGCAGTGGACTTTGAAGACACACCTCAACCGCAAGGACAAGCTCCACTCCTGGTGTCCGACGAATCCGATTCCGAATCCGATTCGGACGACATGCAGCCAATACGTCGACGACGCCCCGTGACTATTGACTCCGACTCAGAGGACGATTCTGATGAGGTCGAGGATCCCCCTGTGCGGCCCAACGGTATGCGGAGTCGTGGCGTCAACCGAACGGACGTCGAAACGTCGAGCAGCCGCAGATCTGACAGCGAGGACACGACCCGGCATGATGCCAATGCTGGCTTCTCACCGCTTCAGTACGATAGCGACGAGAGCAACGACACGACACGGCCCGTCGCCAATTATCACGCAAGTAGCCGGATCCACGTGGAGTCAAGCTCAGACGAGGAATCTGACCAGGCTAGCGAATCCAACGTTGATGAGGAGAGCGATCGCAGTACAAACGGCGAGTCAGCTAGCGATGACGATGAGGCTGGACAGACTGACGACATGGAGATGGGAATGGGTGAGCCTGGATCCGAGGAGGACAGCGACGGATCTGAGCAGAGTACGGCTACTGGGTGGGATCTGCGTCGCCATTTGGTGCCCTTTGATCAAAAACTAACATGCCTCGCAGATACTCCGATTGAGGCAAACCCTCGTCACCGTCTAGAGACTTTGGTTCAACGCCGCGCGCGCTTCGTTGATCCAGGCTCGTACAACTACACCGGTTATCCCCTCTCAATACCCGACCTGCGGGATCCACGAATTTCACGTCGCAGCATGCTTCGGCCTCAACTCACTCATTCCTCTACGCGCCGCAGTGCAGAGATCGAAGCACCAGCTCATCCATTCAACCTCGACAGCACGCTGGCTCGTATCAGCGCGGACCGAGAGGCGTCCCGTCGAGYTCGCCTTGAACTCGCGACAACAAGCAACCAGAACCGGCGAGGCCAACCTTCACACCGCCACTCTAGCTCTACTACCCCCGGAACAGCAGGCCGACATGGGACGAGAGCGCCAGCTTCGGGGTCGAGTGGCAGTGAGAGTAGTAGGACCGCGCGTGACAAAGACCATGATACGGGGACTCATCTGATGGGAACAATGGATGACACGTCTGACGGTTCGTCCAGTTGGTGAAGTTCTCAATGTCTTGGACGGACCAATGGCTCAAATACCCTTTCAATGGTCCAGCGTACAGGTGGACTCCGTCTGAGATGCACTGCGTCGAGAAGGTTGAAGACTCTGGCAGTGGGTGGACAATGCAAACTTTCTGATATGCGTAAGTAACGAGTTTCAAAGCTACAAGATATTATGATCAAGTCCGAAAGCTTGAAACTCATGTCRCACGTGTCTCTCATCGACGCTCGCATGAGATTATGCTGGCTGCGGACGGCGTGCGCGAGGAGAGCAGTTTACCTAGAATCGAGGTCTTTGTATCTCGCTGGCCTCCAGGATATCCATCTTGCTGCTGGGACGTTCACTGAGGAGCGAATTGGCCACGTATGAGCAAAATGTCGTAGGTGAATGAGTACAGACTCTGCTACAGAGCAGAGTTTCCTCGGACACAATTGGACGACAGTGCTTCATCGGATGCCGTCTATGTTCTCCATAACCGTACGCGTAGGTGCACACAGCCTTCCCCTCCCCCCATCCGCTCGCCTTGCGCCCTTGTGTTGTTGCATCCTCTGGTAMTTTCCAGTGGCATGACCCGACCTCCTGCGATCCTTGGGCTCGTCTTAGGGCTCCACTTCATAATTCACAGCCTGTGAGAGAGCAATGATTGCTCGCATCAGAGTATGCGAGCTTCAAGTATCTCTGTCTCATCTGCACTGTGATTTCGTTGGCCGATGGGATTGAGACAGGCACCGGTCGATCGAATAAACTTACGGGAGGTAGCAACCAACATCTTTGAGATGCCACTCGCGATGTCGAGTTCGGGAGGTCCGCGCAAAGAAAGGAGGCGTACGAATCGGGGCGTTGAAGAAATGTTGGATCCAGGATGATTCCTACGAGGACCCGAGAGAAGAAGAAACCGAGGTGTAACATGTATACATGTGTGTACGGTATCACAGAGCAAATACGTTCTGAAGCATATAATTGGTAATTGTTTTGCTCTCCAACCCACCAGCATGATCGCTCTGAAACATGCGCCTAGAAATCCCACCATCTCCTTGCTTGAATCAACCAAAGAACTCACCATTGACAAGCAGCTCCCACGGTTTCCCCGTGTCCCACACCGTCTGCATCAACGAACGAGCGCGGCCTACATGCGACATACCCCATCCTTCGACGGCAGACAGACGATCCATAAAGACTTTCCGCTGCTCATCGGTCTGCGCTTCGCATCCTGCGGAGAACATGGGAAATAGCAAGCATCCTTCGGCAGGACTCCCTCGCCTCACTTTCGCCAAGGACTGGATCACCCTCTCAACCGACTTCTGTACCTGTTCATGACTCGATGGCAGCGCGAGCACACGTCTGCTCAGATGTATCAGGCCGGCCCAGTGATATGCCTCGTTTGTGGCATAGATCTCCTCAATGTCCTGCTCGTCCCTGTGACCGCCCGGCTCCTGCGCATTCGGGTTTGCGTGAGAATGTGTGCAACCCCGGAAAACGGTGCTTGCGCTGGCTTCGATACGCTTGCGCAGTTCCTCCGCCTGAGTTTGGATCTCCTCACTCGGCATCCAGTCTGGTCTGATCTCATTTATGACAGCATCGATCCGCTGGAGATCGCAGGATGCGGCGAGCTCAGCAACTTGCGCCAGTAGAGCGATGCATCGCCCCGAAAAGCCGAAGAAGCAGTCAATTTGGTAGATCTCCTCGTTGTCGCGATTGACTAGCCATAGCCCTCCGCCATCTTCCAAATATGCTCCGAAGAGCGGCTGTTCATGTCGATTGGACAGGCTACCCATCACGTCAAGATATGCAAACCAGCGGGAGAGGAAGAATATGGTCTTGTCGCGGACGCCGTCAGCGTCCTGAGAGAGGTGGTGCAGGCCTCCCTTGGCTACGATCAATTCCCGCGCGACGTTGACATGCTGCTGCCACGGGATCCGGATGGAAAAGGTGTGAGGAGTGATGATCTCGAGAGATGCGAGCATGACCGCAGTCGTGAGAGGAGCCAGAGATGCCGGATCATTCGGTTCAGGCATGCTCGGGAATGAAGGGTCGTCCAAAGCTTGACGCAAGGCAGGCAGGACGTCGGTCATCCATCCCGCAATCCGATTAGCTGGCTCCGGGTGGTCCAACAGTCTCGCTCTATGAGAGGCTGAAAAGGCCAGCAAAAGATGGAGCAGATTGACATTTTGTACGGCCATCAGAGGTAGTACTGTGCGGAATGGATTTTCTGGGCAGTCGTGAGGGACCAAGATTCGGCCAGTGTGATGGATGAAATGGTGAAAGTAGAGCAAGTTCATCTGGTTGCCCGCGAGCTCTGGAGGCAGTGGCTCGAGCGAAGTGGGGAGTCGTACGGCGACTGGCTGTGCGTAGTATCCACCAGGCTCGAAAGCAATCTGCCTGGCATCAATCTCGCCACTGTGCCCACTGACCTCAGACGGAGCTGCACTGGCGCGCCGCAGGTCGGGAGATCTTGGCAGTACTACGCTGTGGTCGTCGTTGTGAGGTACATCGAGGTCCGGGAATCCATGATCGTATCCATATGTGCGGTAGCCCTGATTATCAGAACGAGTACTCCGTACCCGCGGCGTCTCCTCGGTTGAGTCGGAGAGCAGAGACTTCACCGACAGTCTTCGAAGATCTGGTGCTTCCGGCACTGCCAACGCCGTGGACTGTGCCGAAAAAGGAGATTCGTAGGCTGTGCTGGAATCTGGGGTCGCCGGAGTGTTTACAATGCTACTGATGCTGTGAGCGGTGACATGGCTCGAATCTGGAGACTGGACCGGGGGGATGGAAAACTGCGAAGACGCCAGAGCTGGGTCGACGTGGAAGGCACGGGGACTACTGAGCCTGACACGTTTTGCACGATGCTGTGGCGACCAGCGGAATTCTTCCGTAGGATTAGAGGTTGTGGACGCTGCTCCTAGTCGAGAAGCTGCACTCGCATGATGATGGGGATTGGCTGGTACCAAGGGAACTGCCGCATTTGGATCGGGAGGTGAGTATGCCTCATACCCAATCACCTGCAGACGTGGGTCGATCATGGCGGTATTGGAGCTGGGCGTGGCCTGCGGCGTGGACGCATTCGATCTGCAACTGCTGCTGGTGGGTCGCTCTGAGACTGTGGCAATGTGCTGAGCAGAGAATATGTGCTCGTGTCCCGAGCCATTCTCCTTGGAGTAGCTCGCCGCACTTGGTGCCGAGACGAACGAGAAGCCTCCCTCTCCTTTTCCATCTTTGTCCCTTTTGGTTCGTCCTCCCCAGTTCAACCGAATGCTKTAATCGCACGTCTCGCCCGACTTCGAGCAGTTTGCACAATTTGGCTTCTCTTCCCCACACTTGACCTTCCGCGCCTTGCAGGGCCAACAACCAGTGCGACTTCGCTTTTTGGGCTCTGCGCCTGCTTCCTTCTTCGGTCGAGGCATGGCAATTGTTGGTGCGATGCGACCTTTTCAGCGGTGGCAGACGGTGTGTTTGTAGGCGGTGCTTCGTAGTTGCCGCTTCCAGAGTCCATATAGGGACTTTGCTTTCACACTTCAACGCAACGGCGACATGGTGCGCGCCCTCGGATGGTCCAGTGGGTACTCCTCTTGAAGAGCTCGCAAGTCGCTGGTCACTGTGTCGAGCATGCATGGGATCGCTGCTTGGAGTTTCACCGGGTGTGTACCGTAGTCCGAGAATCGTCGGGTCCAAAAGTCTTACAGCTTGCGAGGTTGGAGGCGTGGGGGGTTGTATGGTGTCGCCGTCGTCGCGGTTCGGTGCGTAGTAGGTAGTACCTTACCTATTGATAGAGAGAGTCGGGCATCGGCAGTCGGCATTGAGATGGACCGAGCGGCGACGACGCGACCTCCACCAAGCGACGAGCGAGAGATGACGTCCGAAAAATGCATTCACTTACCGACAATCACGCATTTGTGCCTTTCCAATTCGGCTCAACTTAGCATTGATGCATCATGGCAAAGTCCACGGCGCATAATGTGTTTGTACACCATCTCCAGAGGCTGCCATCTCCCTCCCGCGGACTTTCAGCGGCTTTGCACGTCGCAGGATTGAGCTCCTTTGCATACTCCTTTGCCTACCTCGTCCAGCATCCCAACCCGGTCAGCGACTCCTATGGTTGGCACATGCAGTATCTCACCATCATCGGTCTGTCGCTCGCAACGCTCACCTTTGGCGCTGGTCTCCTCGCAGACATCACACTCTCCCCGCGCCTGTTMCGCGTTAAGAATGCCCTCAGTATCGCCAGCGCACCAATGGAAGTGCTGATCAGCATTCTGTACTGGGGATTACAGGCCGTTGACCCCAAGCTTGTCATGCCGGACTGGGCGGCACCGCTAGAGCTGCACGCGGATCTCTCCTTCCACGCTGTCCCTTCTATTGCACTGGTCCTTGACCTGCTCCTCTTTTCTCCTCCATACGCAGTTGATTTTCTCCCCGCTTTCGGTCTGAGTGGCTGCATTGCATTCGGGTATTGGTTTTGGATTGAACACTGCTACCAGAAGAACGGATTCTACCCGTACCCCATCTTTGAGCTGCTCGATACAACACAGCGCATCGGGTGAGTTTGCGCAAACTATGGGAAAGTAATGCTCCGCTGACCTGTTGTAGGCTCTTCGCTTTCTCCGCGCTCTTGATGACAGCATCCACTGCACTGCTGATCTGGCTGTATGCTGTAGTGAACGGACAGGGAGTGGGTGATTTGGAAGAGAAGGTCGAGGGCGAGGTCAGGAAGGAGAAGAGCAAGCTGTCGAGATGAGCGCACGATCTTTGCAGATAAATGGATACAAGATTCCCTGGAAAGCAAAGCGATTTGCTCGGAAGATTAGCGGACTTTCCACCCGCGCCTTCAGTATATCCAGCACATAGATACCCAGACATACGCATGCCATGCTTGCACGCAAGCTCTACAGCCTTGACCTCGCTGCCTCAAGCGCCACAAGAATACCATGTCGGACAGATTCCACAATATCTCCGGCGGATTGCTCGATTTTCACCAAACCCACGCCTGTGCCGGCCCACGTGGCCGCTCTGCCAGAGAGATCCGCCGCAAATCCCCGACTGTCTTCTTTGATGGCTTCAGAGTGACGCTCACGAATCTCGTCAATGTGGACACCTTTAGCATGCTCTTTAAAGCTCTGGATCCGAAAACTCCGGCCATCATACGGTTGTGGCCATGCGTTTGGACCTCGCAGCTCGTCGAAAAGCTTGGATCGAACAGTGCATTGTCCACCATCCTTGGCACCGAGTATAGCTCTTCGATATTCGGGATGAACGTTGGTCTCCGATGCTGCCAGAAAGCGGGTTCCCATGACGACTCCTTGCGCTCCGAGTGTGAGTGCGGCGGCTGCTGCTCGACCTTCTACGATACCTCCAGCAGCAACAAGAGGTATGTGGCTGTATCCAGCAATGGCTAGCGTGTCCACGACCTCCGGAAGAAGTGAAATGATCCCGGCACCCTGCTCATATCCATGGCCACCTGCGTCAATTCCCTGATGTCGTATCAGCTGCGTTTGAAGGTGGACGAGATCAGGAATGGACAAGTTAGCAAAGGCCTGAACAACGCTTTGTCCGCAGTCCTCGATTATTCGCCCTCTACTTACCTGTATGCACATTGTATCAGGCTTGACATCCTTCGCAATATGAAGCGCGCCATCGACAGATCCAATCTGTACCCACACCTGAGAATTCGGGGAGACTCTACGGACCTCTTCAGCCCACGTCGTGTAGTCGTGGATACTGCGAGCTGCAAAGAGCCAAACGATGCGTGGTCTGAACCTCTGTATCACTTCGAGGACGGCTGGCATCTTCATGGCAAACAAAAGAATGCCAACACCAATTGGTAGTAGGTCGTTGTGCCGATCGAGTGCCTCTTCTACTTTGGTAAGCTCGGCTGCCAGGTTGGTCAAGTTCCCATCAGATCCAATGAAGCCAAGACCTCCCGCTTTGAAGACTGCAATGGCGAGATCTGCGAGGGCGAAACCTCCCATCTAGCTTCAGACGCACGGTAAGTGTTTTGTTTGTGTGGGCTTTGATGCCCGCGGGCGCTTACGGGAGCATTGATGATCAAAGGCCATTGTGTGAAGGGTAAAGACTCGCGGAGAGACATGCTACAGCTGATACAACGAGGTTAAAGTCAAGCGGCGGAGGTGTGCTCGTAGGCGTGAAGATCAAGGCGAAGCTGAAGCTGACGGAGGTGAGGTGTGCTACCTTGTTCGGCTTTCGGCAAAGCGGGAGACGGGCTCCACAGTGAGATTGGAGGCGTCGCGCATCCTTTCCCATCGACCCAAGAATATCATTCATCGACCGGTCCCTTTGAGAAATGCATTCCGTCGGTGCGGTGACTGCCCACTGTAATAAACCCAACGAGTCCCGGGATGAATTGTGGCCAGCCTTGCGGTTCAATGTCAAGCGGTCAGATCTAGAAGCAGAGTGGCGGCTCCCGTTCTTGCCTTTTTGAACACGACACAACCTCAATGTTTCTCTATCAGGGCGTATCACGACGGTAAAGCGGAGTCTTTGCACCAGGTCTCGTATGGGATTCGTTGCGCCAATCGTAGCGGAAACCACGGAGGATGCACGAAGGATCAAGCCAGCATGACTCATAACGGCCCTGCCATGGATACATACACTCGATGCGAGGAGACGAATTGCTCAACCTTTCCACAGCTTCGTTCCTACAGCAATGCCTTCTAGCTCGTCTCAGTTGCTCCTTGACGGGGTGATCGACACGCTGTCTGCCTTGATGTCTGGAGGGAACAGCCCAACCAACCTCTCGCAGTTACGCCACCGACTGAACCTCCTCACCGCATGGCTTGGAGACCCTTTCTCGGAATCCAACATCTTACCTGGCTCTACCGTTCTCGAGATTGGCTGTGGGCAAGGGGACATGACGGTGCCACTGGCCCATTTCGCTCGTCATGTCATCGCCGTAGATCCGGCTCCACTGGACTACGGCGCACCCTTCACTCTCGGTCAGGCGCAAGACCAAATCTCGCGCTCAGCTCAAGTCGGGGAAAAGATCACGTGGGTGCAAAGCGATCCGATTCAATATATCCAGAGGACATCGGAACTACTGCCAGACTTTGCTGTCCTCGCTCACTCGCTTTTTTACCTCGAGTCTGAACAGTACTTCGTAGAGCTCCTTCGAGCTTTGGCCGTCGTGGCTCGGAGACACGGGGACGGGAAAGCCATGAAAGTCCTGATTGCGGAGTGGGGCATGCGAGCCTCGAATTCTGCAGCTGATGCGCATGTTCTCGCCGTAAAAGCTCAGGCTGCCAATCCAATCACGGATGGCAACGTGCGGACAGTGATCACGCCGGCAGATATTCAGAGACTAGCTTCAGAAGCTGGTCTGAAGATCGAACGGGAAGTCTGGCTTGCCTGTCCCGATGTCGAAGACGGGCAATGGGAGGTGGGTTCTGTAAAAACCATGGAATATGATGGCGTGGCGGGGTTTCAAATTCGCGCGATGGAGCGTGCTGTAGCAGAGCTAGGCGATCGAAAGATTGCAAGTATGGATGTCTGGACGGGTGTCTTTGTTTTGTGAGCGGCGTGCTATACGCTTCCTGATGAAGGGCGCAAACCACAACACACAACAACAACCAAGGAGGTCATGCATTGCGTATGTGGTTGGACGAGGGAATGATTTGCTGTACCTCGCCGAGTGAATGGACAGGACTATAGGCTCTTGATATAGTCCTCGCTTAAAGGCTGAAGGCGATCGATCAACGTGGACACTTGGTAGTGGCGTGAAAATGAGTGAAGAAGATTCGATAGTCTATGTAAAGTTCGAACAGAAGCTGCTTTTTGCATGCCCTATGTCTATACCAAGCCACTCCGCGGAGGTGGTAAGTGCCCAAGCTATTACTACGTGTTACGGGCGAGCAGCGTATACACAGGAGCTTAGGTGAGGTTTTGATTGAATAAGTTCGATAGGGAAGAGAACTATCCTCCGCGGATTCCGACACAAAGTACGCGGATGCTAAGCGTTCTATATAGGCTACGCCTATGCTTCGGCCTTAGGGCTTCGCCTATTATATTACCCCCCTCCCCCCTCTCCCCCTTCCTTTTCGGTACGGAGCGCGGGAAAAAATTCCCGGGCTCCGGCCGCTTACTTTACTACCGCCCTCCGCTTTATAATTAGGTAGCCGCGTGCGTATATATACGCTTCCCGTCCTTCCCGCGTTCCGCCCTTACTTTACTTTACCTCTCCGCACCGGAACCGTCGGACTTAGGCCGAAAAGCGCCGCTAACTTATAATTAGAGTTGTTTACTGCTGCCTTACTCCGCCGCCCCGCTATTTACTATACCGCTCCGCTACGTATATATAGCGGATCCCCTCCCCTCCCCTCTTTCTTTCGTTAGCTATACCTTTACTAACGTGCGTATTATTACCCTTTCCCCCCTTCCCTTCCTCCTAGGAGGCATCCCCCCTTTCCCCTGCTCTCCGATAGTTTTTAACCGGTTTCCTTAGATGTCTAAGCCAAACTATATCTACTATATTAGCTACGCCAACTCTAGGGTCGATTGCTTAACTTAGAAGGTAAGTCCCGGACTCCGACCCTTTTCCTACGCTCTCCGCTAATATCTTAGTCTTCCCGCACTCGCGCCTATAAGTTATGCTCTAATAGGCGTTAACCCTATAAGGCCCTATATATATACCCTAGGTTCCGACCGTTTTACCTCGCTAACCGTGGGATTTAGCCCGTCTCTCTACTATACTACGTATGCTGCCTAGACTAGAGCTAGGGATAAGGAGGACGCGTAAGATATTGCCCGCTTCCCGATCGTTTTCTATCGGCTTACGCGCGTTTTAGCGAGATTACCTTTAAGGACCTTAAGACCGCTATTAAGGTTATTAACCCTCTAGAGATTCTAAAGCTCTAGATGCTACTCCCGCCGTAAGTTCTCCGCTCTCCGGCCCTTTTTCGTCGCTAACCGAACTTTAGTTATATATATAATACTTTTAACATTACTATCGACACTAAGGCTATATAGGCCGCTCTTACGTAAGTTTACCCCGTTCTCCGCTACTTTTCCGTCGCTAATCGTAATAGTCCTAGTAGTCTGGTTCCTGCCCTATAGCTAGGAAAGCGCCGCTCTTAGCCTAAGTAAGTAGTGTTTCGGTCGGGCTCCGTAGGAATAACCCTAGAGTCCGTAAGTCTCTCCTAGTCTGTCTAAGAAATAAAATGTTACTATTATAAAACGTCGGTTCCCGTCTCTTTTTCGTCGGTCTCCCGTAAGTTCTACAATCTCTAATAAAAAGTCCAAAAAGCAATCGTATAACGCCTATATCCGTAACCCGTTCCCCGGGGGCCGTTAAATAACGGCCGGAGTCTCCTAAATCGCTTTAAACTCCCGTAATCCTATACTCTACCCTTTATCCCCGTAGTGTCTCCTTTTAAGTCCGGCGTTTAGTCGTCGCTTTCCCCCATTTTTCCTTAGGGCCGTCGTTCTCCGCTACGTCGCCGTATTAAGTCTCGAAAAGGTCTAGAGCCGCGGTGTCCGATAAGTTTTCTAAGGGTTCCTACGTAGGCTCGTAGTATTCGGCCTATTTTACTAGCACTTCCCTCCCCTTTCCTCTATTTCGAGGTTTGTTCCTCGTATAGAGAATTTGCTCTACCTCCTACTCGTCGTAAGTCTTAAATAGCACTAGGTCCGGCTATTTGTCGTCGGACTCCTACTTAGGTAGAGGGTCGCTACTCGCTAGCATTAGCTTATCCGGGTAAAACACGGGGTAGATATTCTTAGGGAGCCCCGTTAACCTAAAGGAGACCGGCGATAATACTTCGGAGACAGTATATTTTACGTGTCTCTCCGCTAGACTCCTCTTCGGCCGGTCGGTATCGTAGTTCCTTAAGTCGAGCTAGACTTTATCGCTAATATTATAGACTAGTGCTAGTTTGCGTAACTTGTTTACGGCTTCCTCTTATTTCTATGCGGAATCCGCTATACTAGCTTAGGATAAGGTAGTAATTTCCTTAATCTTTTCTACGAATTAAGCCGCTCGTTCTACGGCGGCTAGCTTCGGAGAATCGTCGTTCTCCGGCTCTAGCGCTACGGGCGGTAGCGCCTCGTAGCCGTAGGTAGCGAAGAAGGGGCTTATCCCTAGTCTCGCTTAATACCTCCCGTTTAGCGCTAATTATGCTACGGGGAGCTATCGATTCTAGTCGGATTGCTCCCTATTAATGTAGTTCCGAAGGTAGGCTTGTATTTCCTAGCTTATTTTTTCCGGGCCTCCGTCCGTTTAAGGGTAGTAAGCGGAGCTTAATCGCTAGGTTACGCCCGTAAGGCGGCATAGGGTCCTTTAAAAGGTACTAGTCTAGTTCGTTCCTCGATCGCTAGTAATTACCCGTAGTAAGCCGTAGTAGCGCACCTAATACTCTATAAAGTTCTATACGTAGTCCTCCGCTTTTATGCCGGACATCGCTTATATACGACTAACTTACTTAAGCGGTCCTTAATTACCTATAGGTAGCGGTTACCCTACGAGTCTAGTAGATCCGTTATAAAGTCTATAGAGATCTCCTAGAAGAACCTTTCGGGGACCGGTAAGGGCTTTAGGAGTCCGTGCTTATGCTCTCGCTATACCTTATTCCTTCCGTAGTAATCGCAATTACGTAGGAACTGCCTTACGTGTTTCGAGTATAGAGGCTAGTAAAACTGCCTTCCTACTAACAATGCCGTAGAGTTCCGCTTAGGGTAGCGGTATACCGGTAAATCGTAGACGGACTAGATTAGCTTCGTCCGGAGCGTGTCTCCTCGTAGAGCGTCGTAGTCTGCTACTTTATATTCGGATTCCGACGAGATTAGTACTTCGGGCACCTATAGTTTGCCTCGGTATTAGAGCCTCCCTTCTTTATTAAGGGAACAATCGCTAGCTTACACTTTTAACTTAATATCGCTAGGTAGCGTTCGGTCTCCGTCTTAAACTACGCGGCGTAAGGCTTAGTAGACATAGTCGCCCTTTTCCACTTCCCCCTATAGTACGTTTAGTTCGCGTTCCTAAAACGGTCCGTTAATTTCCGACGGTATCTCTCCGGAGATCGGCTATTCCCTAACGGGAACGAGTTCTTATCTAGCCGTATCTCGGAGGGAGCTAGTCGTAGCTATAACTACGTCCGTAGCTTCTTCTACGGGTTTAGGCTAATCTTTTACGGAATCCGGGTTTAAGAATCGGCGGAACCTCGAACGTTTGTCGTCTTGCCTAAGGGTGTCTTATTCTCTCCTCGATAGGGCGTCCGGTATAATTACTTCGGCTCCCGGTCGGTATACTAGGGTGAACTAGAATTGCGCTATAAATTCCACCTATCTAATTTAGCGTTCTAATAACTGCCTTCTTACTATAAAGTACTCGAGGTTCTTATAATCCGTCTAAATCGTAACGGACCTACACGCTTTAGCTCGGAAGTCTAGAATTTTAAGCAGGAGATAATTACTAGCATCTCTTTATCGTAGATGTCGTAGTTAATCTCTGCCTTGTTTAGTTTCCGCGAGAAGAAGCCTACGAGGTATAGGACTCCGTCTTAAATTTTTAGGAGGGCGCCTCTAATCGCAAACCCGCTATAATCGGCTTTAAGGAAGGTCTCTCGCGTTAGATCCTAGTAGGAAAGCACTAGAGCCTAATAGTACGCTGCCTTAAGTTTCTCGAACGCCTCCTCCTCCGCTTTTCCCTAGGAGAACGGCGTTCCCTTCCCGGTAAGCGCCGTTAACGGAGCGGCTAGCTCTAAATAACAAGCGATAAACATGCGGTAGTAGTTCGCGAACCCGAGGAATCTGCGGGTCTCCTTCTAAGTTTTAGGTCTTACCTAGTTTCTTACTACTTCTAGTTTTTCCGGGTCGGGTCCTACTCCTTTTCCGTCGGTATAGATAATAAACCCGAGGTACTTTACCTTCTTAGTTACGAACTCGTACTTCCTAGGGTCTAAGTATAGGCCTCCGTTCTAAAGTGCCTAGAGTACTTAACGAACCTTCCGGAAGTAGTCCTCTTTTATTCCGCTAGAGTAGATAATTACATCGTCTATATATATAGAGCAGAAGTCGTCGAGGAACTTTTGTAGTAGCCCGTTAATATACCGTTAGAAAGATGCCGGGGCCCCTAACAAACCGAACGGATATACTAACTATTCGAACGAACCGAACCGCGTACGGAACGCGGTTTTCTCTTCGTAACCGCTAGCTATACGGATATAATAGAATATAGCTACGACGTCTACCTTTATAATCTACTTAGCACCCGACAAGTTTCGCAAGGTCTCCGGGATTAACGGTAGGGGGTACCGATCCGGCTTCGTTAACTTATTAAGTGCGCGGTAGTTATAGCAGAACCTTAACCCCCCTCCGGGCTTCCGTATAAAAAGCACGGGGGCTACTACCGATAACGTAGAAGGACGTATATATCCTTTCTGCATTAAGTTATCTAAGGTCTTTCGTAATATAAGAAGTTCGTCCTTCGACATACTATATAGCGGGCCCTAAGGGCAGTTCTAGTAGGGACCCGTCTAGTTCCCTTCGGAGTTCGATTCGGTAATCGTACTCCCCTCTATACGGAGCTAACTTGTCCGCTTCCCGCTCGAAGAATAACGGGAGCATATCGTAAAGCTCTAGAGGTATGCTCTTCTTTAATTCTTCGAGAGTCCGAGGGTTCTTAGTCTTTAGAGCCTTCTCGATATCCGCTAAACAAGTAGCGGCTAACGTAGTAATATCGTTAACCTCTAGGTAGTTCCTTCCTTCCTTTACCTACTTCCGTAGGATTCTATAATAGAACCGGCCCTTATCTAGCGCGGTCCTAACCTTATTCTACGCCTTCTAGGGATTTCCCAAAACTAGCGGAAAGTCTAAGTCTAGTACGATATACGCGTATATAACTTAACTATATCCGTCGATTTCCATCCGAAGGGCTACTACTCCTTCTATCGCGGCTTTCTTTATGCTTAAAGTAGCCCCTTTTACCTTACGTTTCTCGCGACTTATAAAGGAGAGTCCGAGTCCTTCTATAAGGTCTCCGTAAATTGTAGCATAGTCCTAGTAGCCTTTATCGATAAGAGCGAAGCTTCCGAAGGTTTTCTCGAGGACTACGTTACTATATACTAGGCGACCGTCTATTATCTTCTTCGCTTCGCTCTATCCTGCTACTATTGCTTCCTTTACTCCTAGTTCCTAACTCTAAACGGGAGTTACTCTTTTCCCGACTCGTTTCCTCCTTAGTCCGACCCTTCGTAGTCGGACTCTAACATTAGCCCGACGGCTATCGTATTAATCTACGTCGCGGGGCGGATAGCCGGGGCGTATAGACAATCTTTTACTAGGTGTCCGCCCGCTCTAAAACGGAAGCAGAGCCTTACTTATCGGCATTTGTCTCGCTCCGCCTAGGAAACCTATTTAGCTCGCTATTTCCCGTTTTCCTTACGGTCTCCGTTAGTTCTTAGTCGGTTCCCGCCCGGTCGAGTAGGAGCTATTACTACGTCTCCGTCGGAGTCGACGCGATAAGTCGCGGGTCTCGAGTAAGAACGAGTAGTAACCGTTATAGTAGTGCCGCTATCCGAGTGCTTTTCCCTCTACTTCTTATTCGAGGATTTAAACTAGTCTGTCTCTTCGAGGTTAGTTATAATCCTTTCTACTTCCTCTACGAAGTCGTAGTAGTCCGTTAACTTCTATATAGAGGCCGTATGCGTACGTACTAGGTTCGAGAAGGTGTTCTTTAGGTATACGATCTTCGCATCGTCGGTCTAGCTCTATCCGCTAGCACTTAGTAGGAGTCCGTCGAATTCTAGCTAGTAATCGTACGAAGGTTAGCTAAGGGAGTGTCTAAGACTCGTAAGCTGTTCTAGGGCCTTTGCTCTCTCGTTACTATCCCCGAAGACTTTCTCGATCTACGTGAAGAAAGCGTCGGGATCCGTCGCTTCGGCGGCTAGCCCCGCTTCCTAGAAGTAGCGTATCCTCGCTCTCTCCCTAGTAGGGAGGGTGTCGTAGATAGAGTTCTAGTAGTAGTCCGCGGAGAGCGTTAGCTTAAGGCCGGAACGCACTCGGTAGGAGCTTTTTAGCCTAAGAAGGTAATCCCTAAAAGTGTCGGCTCTACTATCCTAGGTTAGCGGTCTCTAGTCCTTTAGTCCCGATAGTTCCCGTACGGAACCCGCCTAGGTTAGCGCTAATACCGATTCTATAAGGTTCCGCATTATTACACTTATAGGGATGTTGTAAGGGCCGTGTGAGAGCCCTTGCAATAACAGGATTAATAGAGGTGGCTGGATCAACCAACCTCAGAGAAGGGAGTGTAATGTGGCCTAACTGCTTAGCGCAGGCTTGGCGCATGCATAACTCCTGCGCACAGCGCACATTCAACCTGCAAGAATTAGTCTCATCTCTAATCGAGTGATTACGGGTGTCTAATACATTGCTACATCTTTACCCTTACAATTCTAATTCTTCTTCCTCTCTGAGGGTAGCGATCTATTAGATCCTAACGAAATGGCCCCTAGGCGCGCCGCCCGCGAAGCGACTGCTCCCGAGCAGCGCTACGAAGAAGAACGCGTCGAAGAACTCCCTAACCACGATGTCGAAGAAGTCGCTGCCGTAGAGCCTATACAGCCTACTCTAGACGAAGACACGATAGATTACGGAGAAATCGAACGCGATAAGGAAGAGACGGCTAATAAGATAATCCAGCGCCTCGAAGGCGAGAAGCAGGCTCTACAGCAGCAAGAGACGATTCGCTAACTTCAGTTAGAAGTCTAACAAATAAAGCGCAATCGTAACCGCGCCGACGCAGGCGTAGCCACTGCTATACCCCGCCGCGGAGTCGTGCCTACGCGCCTCTTGCATAAGGAAGATCCGGATGCTATAAGCACCTCGAGTTCAAGCGTAGCGCATGCGCGCAGCGGAGTAGGCGCAAGACCTAAGATAAAGGATCCTAAACYATTCTTAGGGGATTCTATTAAAGAGGCACGCGAATTCCTACGCCAACTYAAGATAATCTTCGCTAATACTACTACTGGCCTAGAGAGTRACTATAATAAGGTCCTCTATAGCGTTATGTAGCTAGGAGGTAACGCCGCGGAGTCGTGGCACAACGAGCACGATATCGAGGCGCTTACGCCGAGCTATACGTGGGAGGATTTCCAATCGTTCGTGCGCAACACCGTCGGGGACCCTACGAACCGCGCGCTCAGCGTTACGCTTAAGTACGAAAGGGTTCGGCAGAGCCAGGATCAAACGGTAAAGCAATTCGCCCTTAAACTAGAAGTGCTAGAGAGTTAACTAGACTACACGCAAGCRCAGCTCGTGCGTTAGTTCCTCGCTAAGCTAAGACCAGCTCTCCGTTAGGAGATTATTAAGTTACACTCTATACCTGCAACAAGGGTAGAGATAGTAGCGCTAGCAAGGCGCATTAAAGCAGCCGATAAGGGTACGAGCGCATAGCTTGCGGGTACTAAGCGCGGCAATTATAAGTCTTAGGACTATAACCGTAGTGGCAGCAGACTACGCAAGAATACCTACAATCGTGATAAGGAACGCAAACCTAAGTCCAACCGTAGTAGCGAGCAGCCTTTACGCAAGCGTGAAGAAGGCGCTAATTCAGACCTAAAGTACTCTAACTGTGGCCGCACCGGCTATGCTAATAAGACATGTTAGGCTAAAGGCGGCGGCGTAGAAGGCCAAGGGCCGAGCAATGCGCGGAGTAAGGTCACCGTAGTCGTTACGGAAAAAGCAAAGGACTCCGAGAAAAAGCTCAAACTCTAAGTCCAAAGCTATTAAGCAAGGTCGACATGCATCTAGCGCGCCACTAGCGCGGCGCAGTCGAAACGAAGGCAGGACCAATGTAGGTCGACTGCCTGCTAGACGATGCAGCCGATATTAACGTTGTATCGAGAGAGTTCGTGCTTCGAGCCGGCTTACTAGCGAGAGTGGATGCGCTATTGCCATCTACATCCTCCTTTACCGGAGAACTAGGTCACTACTACGGAGCGCACGTTATGCGCCTGCGTATCGTAGACTCGGAAGGAGTCGAACGAATAATAGAAGCAACCTTCTATACATACGAAACTCCGAAGCCCGAACTAATATTAGGCCGCCCCTAGCGACGTACACAACGTGTGATCGTCGACAGCGCTACGGATGCGTGGCGCTTTAGCAAACTAAGCTCCAGCCGAATTAAGGTTATTAATCTACAGGAGTTTTACCGTAAGATGTAGGGTAAGCACACAAGGGTTCTCGCAGTAAGCGTATTACGCACTAGCGAAATCCTTAGCATGCCCGAACTTCCGGAGGAATTCAAGGCATATTACGATGTGTTCTTTCCTACGGATGAGGCGAGGCGCAAGCTCCCCGATAACGTGGAGCACGCTATCGATTTGGAGCTAGGCAAGAAGCCGCCCTTCAAACCTCTCTATTATTAGTCTCCGAAAGAGCTAGTGTAGCTATAGGAGTACATTACTAAAGCGACTAAGAACGATTGGATCGAGCTTAGCGAAAGCGAGGCGGGTGCGCCTATCCTGTTCGTTCCGAAAAAGGATAGCTCACTGCGCTTATGTGTGGACTATCGCGGCTTAAACGAAATCACGATTAAGAACCGCTATCCACTTCCCTTAATTAGCGAGACGCTTGATCGACTTAGGGGCAACGCATTCTTTACCAGCCTAGACCTCTCGGCTGCGTATTATCGCATTAAGATCAAGGCTAGCGATCGCTAGAAGACTGCGTTTCGCACGCGTTACGGACACTTCCAATATAAGGTTATGCCTTTTAGACTGTGCAACGCACTAGCGACTTTTTAAGGATACATTAACCGAGCCTTATCGGGGCTAGTTGATGTAATCTGCGTCGTTTACTTAGATGACATTCTCATCTATAGCAAAGACCGAGCGCAACACTAGCGTGACGTATGCGCCGTACTCGACAGGCTAAGGAAGTTTTAACTTTACTGCAACTTTAAGAAGTGCAGTTTCTTCTAAGATTCAGTCGATTTTCTCGGCTTCGTGGTTACTACGCAAGGCGTTACGATAGACCCACGTAGGGTAGACGCAGTCGCCGAGTGGCCTCGGCTAGAAACCCTTAAGGATGTGCAAGCACTCCTTGGGTTTACCAACTTCTATAGGCGGTTCATTTAGTAGTACTCACGCATTATAAGGCCCTTAACCGACCTATCGAAGGGAGCTATTAAAGGCAAGAAGCTAGGGAAGATCCCTTAGGGCGCTAGCGAAGAGAATGCGCTAAGCCAGCTTAAGGAAGCCTTTTAGTTAGCCCCACTGCTAAGGCACTATAACCCTGCGCTTCGCCTGCGAGTCGAAACCGACGCATCGGACTTCGCGCTTGCGGGCATCCTCTCACAGCAGTTTAAGGACAAACAGTGGCATCCTATTGCTTTTTGGTCACGGAAGATAATCCCGGCCGAATGCAATTACGAGACCCACGACAAAGAGCTACTTGTAGTAGTAAGTGCGTTTAAGCAGTAGCGCCCGTACCTCGATGGCGCTGCGCATGCGATTTAAGTAATCGTCGACTATGCTAACCTTAAAGCTTTTATAACGATAAAACAGTTAGTCGGTCGACAGGCACGATAGGCGGTTTAATTAGCGCCCTTCGACTTTACTATCGAACATCGCGCAGGGATAAAGAACCCTGCGGATGGTCCGAGCAGGCGCAGCGACTACGAAACGAGTGCGACGGAGTCGTCTTAGCATATAAGCATACTATTACCTACACTGCAGAGCAAACTTTAGAACTAGCAATCTAATAAAGCTCTTCGAAGCGAGTTAGAGCCCTCTATTAGAAGAGTAAGAGCTATGTGCTACGCGATCAAGTGCGAGGGATTACTGCCTGCTAGAGCATGCGGCGAGCTTTCGCTACCTAGGCGTGTTACAGCCGTCCTAGCAGCTACAGACTTAGCCCTTAGAAATATTCCAGACCTAATACTCGGTTACGCTAAAGCACTAGTGAACGCAGACGCAGATGCTTCGAGCATGCGCGACGCGGCTAGGGAGAAGGGCGAGTACGAAGGCTACATTATTAAGGATGGAACATTGTTCCACGGCGATGCCCTATACATTCCGAAAGACCACGCTTTGCGTGCGCAACTAATGCGTATACACCACGATAACGCTCTCGCCGGACACTTTAGGAAGGCGAAGACGCTCGAGTTACTTCAGCGGAAGTACTACTAGCTACGCATAGCTACTAATGTCGCAGAGTACATTAAGGGGTGCTACATATGCCTCGCAAGTAAGGCGCGGCACCACCGCCCCTACGGAGCAATAGTTCTATTGCCTATGCCGGATCGAGCATAGCAAGAAATCAGCATGGACTTTATTACGGACCTACCTCCTAGTAAGCGCGGAGACAGCGTCTATACTGCGGTGCTCGTAATCGTCGACCGCTACAGCAAGATAGCTTTGTTCATCCCTACTACTAAGCAATGCAATATAGTAGAGCTAGCGGATATCTTTATATCTCACGTAGTTTGCAAATACGGCGTGCTAGCAGGCATTGTTAGTAACAGAGGCTCGGTTTTCACTAGCTAATACTAGTCTGACTTCTGCTACGAAGCGCATATAAAGCGCAAGCTAAGCACAGCCTTCTACCCTTAGACGGATAGACAGACTAAGAAAGCCAATTAGACGCTTGAGCAATACCTGCGCTGCTACTGCGGCACGCAGCAGGACAGCTGGGCGCAATAGCTACCTATAGCTGAATTTGCGTGTAACAACAGCGTGTACGCGGGCCTTAAAATGAGCCCTTTCTAGATCCTCTACGGATGGAACCTAGAGCTGGCGACGCGCCCTCTAGGCGATGGCGCTAATGCCCAAGACATCGCTCGGGACGAGCTCTTAGAAGGGAGAATGCCGGCCGCTATCGACTTAGCGAAGCGCATGCGTAGCGTACATAAAGAGCTTACTAAGCGATAGCGTAAAGCCAAAGAGCAACAGTCAAAGTACTATAATAAGAGCTACAAGCCTATGAGCTTTAATGTTAGTAATCTAGTGCTTCTCTCCACGAAGAACCTTAAGCTAGAGGGCAAGAAGAAGATAGGACCTAAATGGCTGGGCCCATACCGCGTAATTAACGCAATCGGGACTTAGGCGTATCGCTTGCAGTTACCTACCTCAGTAAGGATCCACAACGTCTTCTACGTTACTCTATTAGAGCTATATTCTAGCCGGAAGAGTAAAGCGCAAGAGGAGCGCATGCCACTCGCAGTCGACGAGGATGGGCAGTAGGAGGTTAAAGAGATCCTTAACAAGAGGGTGCAAAAGGGCGAAACGTTTTATTTAGTAAAGTGGCGTGGATGGCCATCAGAATATAACTAGTAGGAACCTAGTGCACATGTTAAAGACTGCGAAGCTCTCGACAAGTTCGAGGCGCAGGCTCCGCGCAAGCGTAGAGGCCGCGCAGCAAAAGAGGCTCGGAAGTAGAGCGGAGCAAAATAGAGGAAGAGTGATAAGAATCAAGTAGTTTCATTACGGTTAGACCTAAAGGGGATTACTTTACAGACTGTACTACAAGATAGGCGCATGCGCTGCGCAAGCCTAGAGAACGCGCCAAGCACTCTACTTAAACTCATTCTCCTCCGCCTCCGACTCCTCGAATAGCTCGTTTCTAGCCAGGGCAGCATCGAAGGCATTAGTGGACTGCCCCATTATCTCCAACTACTACATAGACGGTTAGCATTATAGACGCATGCGAGGAGCAGGCGAGACACTTACGACACGACCGACTTGAGCAATAGCTGTAAGATTGTTCGTTAAGCGAGTGAGATTAGGCGCCTCGACTGCGCTGCTTATGCGCCGCACACCCGAGGCAGGCTCGTTAACACGGATCTAAGCATCCAACTTAACACTAAAGGTGTTTGCCGCCGCCTTGTAAGCCGCTTCCTCCTAACTGCCCTTCTACACAGCAGCATCCACTAGATTAAGCTCGTAGGCCGTAGCTATAACGCTGTCGTAGCGCAGGCGTATCGCTGCCGGCACGGGTTCACACTTGTGATAATTGTTCCTTTAAGGGAACGTTAGCGCTGCGTAAGAGAGGAGCAGGCGTCTCGAATAAGCGTTACTTACTTGCAGTAGTCGCACTTGCGCTTAAACGAGCCAAAGACCGCGTTGTAGCGATAGCTAACACGAAGGTGTGCTAACCGCGTATAGCGGCGACAGGCCGCAGGCACCTCGACGGCGCGGCGMTTGCTTGCCGACGCTTAAGCGGGGGTCGCCGGCGGATCGGGTGCGCTACGCTTGCGGGGAGTGCGTAGTGGCATAATGAAGAGTGGATGTTTAGAAGAGAAACCTACAAGGTAGAAAGAATGTTAACAAGAGGTAGTTGCTAGGGTGAGTCACTTAGCAAACAACCTACTTAGAGATCTGCAGATACAAGACCCTTGCGGACAGCAGCGGTACCGCATACGCCGCGTAGTAGGGGACTTGTCGACCCTCTCCTCGAGCAGCGGTCGTTAAGGGAATTGAACCCTCGCCCTTCTTAGTACGGCATTTGGCCTACTAGAAGGAGGATGAAGTTCCGAAAGCGGTTACATCCTATATAGCTAGTTTAACTAGCCGGCTTTTATGTGAATAGCCCGAAGGTTGCTTAGAAAATGGGCACTTCACTATATGGAGTCTACGGACCCCGAGCGCGACGCATGCGATGCGCGCGCGCCTCCATTTCCTAAGTCCACGAACTAAGGCCAGTTCGTATAGGGGGAAGGAGGTAATTGTAAGGGCCGTGTAAGAGCCCTTGCAATAACAGGATTAATAGAGGTGGCTAGATCAACCAACCTCAGAGAAGGGAGTGCAATGTGGCCTGACTGCTTAGCGCAGGCTTGGCGCATGCATAACTCCTGCGCACAGCGCACATTCAACCTGCAAGAATTAGTCTTATCTCTGATCGAGTGATCACGGGTGTCTGATACATTGCTACATCTTTACCCTTACAGATGTCGTCGTTAGCTAAGCGTTCGGACCCCGTACGTTCTAGCGCAGCGCGCGTAGCGCTTATCTCGGCTTCTATAGCCTATTGCTTAAGGTACATCTGTTCTATAGCTCTACGTAGCTCCGTAGCAGGTTCTACGGGTGCTTCCCGTTCTAAACTCTCGTTATCCGGGAAGTTCCTTCCGGCATCCTAATCCGAAGGGGTGGTTATCGTAAGGCGATCGAACTTAATGTTACGGGCGAGCAGCGAATATATAGGAGCTTAGGTAAAGTTTTAATTAAATAAGTTCGATAGGGAAGAGAACTATCCTCCGCGGATTCCGATATAAAGTGCGCGGATGCTAAACGTTCTGCATAGGCTACGCCTATACTTCGGCCTTAGGGCTTCGCCTAACACACTACGTAACCGAAAGTAGAGCTTTAATAGGAGAACAATAATGTTAGAATGTCTAAAGAGTAGAAGAGCTACTATCGTAGTAGACACCGGCTTAATATAGCGTTTCTAAAACTTTGAGGTCTCTTATATAAGCGGACGGTCTATATAGTTAATTCGGAGAGCCCTTTCGGACATTATTAAGCTGTTATAAGCCCTTAGAGTAATAGCTATCGACTACTCAAAATTGCTTCTATTCACTTACGAAGATTCACTTAACTTGTTAAATATTGGTCGGAGGTTCGCAGATTTTTAGGGGTGGAGTAAAAGAGTATCTTGATCTTTAACTAGCTTACTGTCTCCGATAGGCAGTACTTGAAAGTAGGAACTAATGTGTTGATTTTGTTTTTTATCTAGAGATGTGTCTCCATCTCCTAAGAAGAGATTTTACCCTAYATAGAGTTATATAACCTTGTAGCTACTTAGCTCTCTGTTATGTTAGATGTACAGCTATTCTATAACTGCACTTTCTAACACTCCTACTTAGGATAGAATGGACTATATACATTTCCCCAGATCTTTTAAGATTCTATTAAGTGTAGAAAGGTGGTTCTATAGCCTAGTAGTATAATTCTATCTTAGCTACTATCTTAGTGCAATTCCTTAACTTGGTATTATATAATCGAGTATGTCTGTTCGGACATTCTTAATTATATGCTTTTGCCAAATTTTGGAATGCTTATTGTATGCTAAGATGATTTACATATGTCTAGAAGTTTAGACTAGTAAGAGGTTTAGTTAGGCTATCTGCAACTATTTCTTTTATTAGAAGGTATTCTATATAGATCTTCTTTTACTACTAAAGTCTTCTTACAAAGTTATATGCAATGTTAATGTGCTTTAACCTTTTATAAACATATGCATCCTTTATAAGGGTAAGGCAGGCTTAGTTATCCCTAAAGAGTTAAACTAGCCTAAGCTGTTTAGCTGTATCCTTTCCTGCTTTAATTATTAGTTAAAAAGCAGATAATCTAATAAGCTTAGTTTGACCTATTTCTCTAAGCAATGCTAAAAGGAACTATAATTGTTTTGCATATGCATTTATTGCTATAAACTTAGCTTCTATTGTAGAAGTTGCTACAGATTTCTGCTTCTTGCTTATCTATAAAATTAGGGCATTATACAACTTAAACACATTTCCTAGGATAGAGATCCTATCTAACTTATCTATTACAAAGTCTAAGTCTAAGTACCTAATTAAGCATCTAGATCTAGATCTTATAAAGGTTAATCTAAGGTTAGGAAATGATCTTAGGTACCTTCAGACTTTCTTTAAAGCTTTTAGGTAGGCTTTAGATAGATCACTTAAAAATGCACTTAGCTTTCTAATTGCAAAGGCAATGTCTGGTCTTGTTATAATTATTAGCTACATCTATGTTCCAATTGTTATCTAGTATTCCTCCTTACTGCATCTCTTATTATTTAGGCCTAACTTAACAAGTCCCTTATAATTGTCTATTAGTAAGAGAGTTAGCTTTAAGGATTTTAACTTAATGCCCAGTTTCTAAAGACTTTCCTAAATGTAATAGCTTTGATCTAGTTTTAGGGTTCCAAGCTTCCTGTTTCTTATAATGTTCATTCCTAGGATTCTAGATAGTTCTCTAAGATCCTTAATCTTAAAGATCTTTCTAAATTCCTTCTTAAACTAGTTTATAGAGTTCATTAATAGGGCAGCAATTAGAATATTATTAACATATGTTATAACTATAAGATTCTTTCTATAATAGAACATTAGATATAGGTTAACCTCTAACTAAACAAATCCCAAATCTTTGAGCTTTAAAACATAAAGCTAATTCTAGTCTCTAGCAGCTTGCTTTAATCTATATAGGCTTCTTAGGATTTTTAGGACTTAGCTAGGGGGAAGATCCACTCCTTTAGGTAGGGCTATAAAAATGTCTTCTTAGAGGTAACTGTTTGTAAAAGCACTATTAACATCTATAAGATAGAGTTCCTAGTCTTCCTTGCAGACTACAGCTATAAATGTTCTTAAGGTTTTATATCTAACAGTTAGTGCAAAAGTCTCCTTAAAGTTAATCCTATATTTCTGTAAAAAACCCCTTGCTACAAGTCTTGCTTTTAACTTGTTAAGGGCACTACTTGCTAATCTTTTTACAGCAAAGACCCATTTTAAGGTTATAAGGTTTAATCCTTTTAGAGCAATAGTTAGTTCCTAGGTCTAGTTGCTTGCAAGTGAATCTAGTTCCTTCTAGATTGCTTCTATCTATATTGCTCCCTATTCTTTATCTCCTACTGCTTCCTTATAGGTAGCTAGAACTAGGATATTCTACTAGTATGCAGTTTAGGTAGCTATTGCAGAGAAAGCAAGTTTATAGAAGATGTCTTGCATTTCTGGGTCCTAGCCTAGTTTAGAGATTATAGCTAATAGGGCCTATACAATCTCTATTGCTTCTCTATTAGGATTCTGATCCTTTAGCCTCTCTTAGCTTGTCTCCTAAAGGACTTTTAGTCCTTTGGATTTAGCTTTAAATCCTTCTATATCACTTGTGGCTTTTCTCTTTCTTTGCTCTACCTAAGGTAGAGAATTAACTTAGTCCTTAATTTTCTAGAATTCCCCTATATTTGCTAGGGGAGGAGGAATCTAAACAAATGCTATAGGGGCTGACTTTTTAGTTATAGGTTCCTAGATTAGAATAGGTTTAGGTCTTAGTATATTAGCTAGCCTTCTAAGTGGTTTTCTCTGTAGTGCATTTAAGGAAAGATGCTTAGATTAAAACTTCAAATCTAAATTACCCCCCCTCTTTTCCTTAAAGAATACTACATTTAAGTGCTGTTTTACAGCTCTTATATCTGGATCCTAGAAAAGCTAGGATTTTAATGTTCCTTTAACATATCCCACAAATACTGCATCCTTTCCTCTGTTTATAAGTTTGTTACTCCTTGCCTATCTAGGTTGGGATTTTAGGTCTATATACATAATAGCATAGCACCCCTAAACTCTTAGATAATGCACAGTCGGCTTTATTCCTATAAATGCTTCTTTAGGTAATAGCTTAAAGCCYTTAACTTTAGGACTATTTAGCAGCCTGTTCCTTATTTTAAACTAGGCTGCTAGGGCTTTAGGCCAAAATTTAATTAGCATTCCTAATTCTTTAATTATTGCCCTTACTGCATCTTCTAATGTTTAGATAGATCTTTCTACAACTCTATTCTAAATAGAGTTGTATGCATCTGTTATGTTAAAGTGGATTCCTAAATCCTTCTCCTACTATTTTAGTAGACTAGTAAGTTCAGGTGCATTGTCTAATCTTGTTGTCTTTAATTTTAAAGATGTTTTTCTTTTAGCTTTTAGCTTCTAGATTTTTAGAGCAGCTAGGGCATCCTCTCTACTAACAAGTAGGTATCCCCATTTCTTTCTTAAGAAGTTGTTAACAATTTCTAGCTAGTATTAATATCCTAATCTGGACTTTAGGAGAGGGCTACAGATGTCTAGGGACATAAGCTTAAGTACCTAAGGTCTTCTCTTAGTAACTTTTCCTTTATGTTTCTTTATCTTTGCAAGAGCACAGACTCTGCACTTTTCCTTATAGTCTTCTAGGAGTT
>NW_019716259.1:7625-10916 GCF_900074925.1 Ramularia collo-cygni | reverse complement strand
AAATCCTATTTCCTTACTTTCTTCCTTTTCTTCTTTTACTAATAAAATAAGAGCCCTCTCCTAGAGGGACTCTAAAACTTCTAAAATGAATAGAACACTATTCTAGATTCTAGTCTAGATAATAGGAGTTCTATCCTGTAACACTAGAGTAAACTAGGGTGGTTAAACACTATACTAATAGCTGAACTAATTCTAAGAAACAAGATTAACTCCTAAATCAGGTACAAACAAAACTTTATTAAGCAAGATTTTCTTCCTATTCTGGCCTCCTATAACTGCCTTTCCCTTATATGTGGCTTGTAGCTATCTACCCCTAACCTTAATCCATTTCTTCCTTTAAAGTGGAATTATAGATCTGAAGAGTTGTAGTTAGTTAGTTATGTGGGATAAGGCACAGGAGTCTAGTAACTATTCTAAGGAGGTTAACTTGYCTTTTGCCTCTAAAGAAGAGTGTGCAATCTTATTAGTTTCCTCCTTAAATTAGGATAAGGTAGCACTTAATAAGGTTGGGGAGGATTCCCTAGATTGGGCTTGTTTAGCAAGGAATGCTTTCTTAGCAGTCTTCCTTGTTTTCCTAAGTTTGGAAACCTCTTTTCTAATTATTTCCTCTATTGCCTTCTTAAATTCCTTAAGAGAGTCTCTTCTTTTCTTAATACTCTTTAATAAAGAGGAGGAGTATTTCTTACTAGAGATCTTTCTCTTTTTAGGCTTTAGAGAATCCCTGTTTCTAGGTGGGAAATTTTCCTAAGGTCTAATTGCTTTCTTTGCCTTTCCTAGCTGTAGATAATCTTGTATAAAGTATTATCTATTGCAGAGGAAGCATGTTCTTATCCTTCTAAAGGCTGCTATTGCAAAGTCCTCCYTATAATAGAGGTCCCTTRCTTCCTAAGATTTAAGGATAAGTAGGATCTGTTTATAGTTCCTAGCAAGTATTAGCTAGGCTATAATTGCATTCTTAGTTAATTCAAACTTAGGAGGGAGTGCTAAAAGAAGGATCCTAATTTTCCTTTTAGGTTCTTTTATATATAACTCCCTTTTATTAACCTCTGCAATCCTCTTTGCTATTAAACTAATCTATACCTAGGCTGATCTTACTATGTCTTCCTCTCCTATTCTGAAGTTTATAAGTTGTTGTACTATTAATATAGCATGTGCTATAAGCACCTTGCTGTACTTCTTCTAGAGGAAGAGCCACATTTTAGCAGCTATCTTTGTATCTATTAATAATTGAATCTTATCTGCTTTATCTAAGCTAACTCTTAATCTTAGCTTATACCTGCACTTAGCATTCTCCTTTTAAAAGTTTGGCCAGCTAGCTATTCTTGCAACCCTAGCATCTAGATTAAGGAGTAATAAATTGTCTAGGTTAATTAATCCCTTAATATTGTGGAAGATGCCTTTTCCTTCTAGGTTATCCCTCTGTAGTTCAAACTATCTTTTCCAGTTCTCTCTTGTTAGGATTAGAATCCTAATATAGGTCTAACTGTCCTTCTCTTCCTCTATTTTAGTATGTAAATGGCTTAGTCCTGCTAAGGCTTTAGTAGTGAAGTAAAGGGTGTGTGTGTNAATATAGGTCTAACTGTCCTTCTCTTCCTCTATTTTAGTATGTAAATGGCTTAGTCCTGCTAAGGCTTTAGTAGTGAAGTAAAGGGTGTGTGTGTCAGAATTTGACAGGCTGGGGAATGACTGTGCCTTTGCCAAGAAACCACTTGTATTTAGTCTTTTAAGAAGGCTCTTCCTTCTCTGAAACACACTCGCTTACCCCGATTGTCCTAGATGCTTCTCTCTCTCTTCGTCCCTAGATTTCACTTTTTAACAGGTTATAAGCCCGGGTTTTGCGCCTACTTTTACCTCTGAAACAAATCTGAAGAGAAGTTTTGCATTCTAGTAAAGGAATCTACTCCTTGAATTTATTCAGAAGAGAAGGGAGGGGAAGAGGAACCCTATATAACTAAGATACCTCTGAGTTCAGCCTCTAAACAATACCCCTAATAGTTTGGGAAGAGAATGTAAATCCAAGGTACTTGACCTCTCTATGTTGGATTAGATGTTAAGTTCAGTATGCCTTGTCTGGCTGTAAATCTGGTAATTAGTCCTGGTCTTTCTACCCTGTCTTCTAAGACAGGAAGAGGAACTCTCTCCTATAGTAAAGAGAAAAAGAGTAATAGAAAGACCTCTGAAAATTTCTTCCAGAACCCCACAGACAATTTAACAAGCTTGGCACTACCTATGCAGAATTTTCACTTCAGGTTAAAGGACACCTCTATACTTTAACAAGACACTAACACAAAATGCCACCACTTAATCCTTAGGAGCTATACGTCTTTAGAACAGAATTTGGATCAGCTTTTGCCTCTTAGCAAGCCACCTCTCAGCTGGAAAATTCTACTCCAAAGTCCATTCCTAAAACTACGACAAAATCCACCCTTAAGTCAAAATCCAGTCCCAAGTTAAAATCCACCCTTAAGTTAAGGTTACCTAAACCACCTCCAATCCCACCTTCCAAAGCTGCTTCTAAGCCAAATCTAGAAAGAGCAAGTTTGGAGGAAGATCAGACACAGTCTGAGGATGTGTTAGATTAGTTAAGAAAAGATCTTTTTAAGAGAATTCAGGACATTGTGACAGAACTCCAGCTTAAGGATTCTGGAACTGGGGGAGACCAACACTTGGATTCTGAGAATCCTCTATCTAATCCAGAGTCTGGAACTAAGTCAGATTCAGAACTAGATGATTCAGAGTCTAGTACTAGGTTGGATCTAGAACCAGAGGATTCAGGATCTGAGGAATATTCTAACTTTTCAGATCTGGAGTCAGTTAGGTCAGATTCAGAAGATTTCTGAAAATAGGGGAGCCAGATTAGGTCCAGGGAAATGGGGGAGGATTCTAAGGGAATGGGGGAGCACTAATGTGCCTTTTGGTGGTTTTTTCCTTCCTTTTTGAATTTTGGAATTCTTGGACAGAGACACAGCTATGGGGGAGTGTCAGAATTTGACAGGCTGGGGAATAACTGTGCCTTTGCCAAGAAACCACTTGTATTTAGTCTTTTGAGAAGGCTCTTCCTTCTCTGAAACACACTCGCTTACCCCGATTGTCCTAGATGCTTCTCTCTCTCTTCGTCCCTAGATTTCACTTTTCAACAGTGTGTGTGTTTTAAGGCTTTAGATTTAGAGTCCTCTACTCCTTATAGCTATTAGACAATCCCTTAGTCCTAATAGTTAAATGTTCTAAACCCTTAGGAACTAATCTGTCTTCTGTGTTTTCTTCTTGTCTAACCTGCTATTAAAACTCCTA
>NW_019716259.1:0-1815 GCF_900074925.1 Ramularia collo-cygni | reverse complement strand
AATCCCTTAGTCCTAATAGTTAAATGTTCTAAACCCTTAGGAACTAATCTGTCTTCTGTGTTTTCTTCTTGTCTAACCTGCTATTAAAACTCCTAGCAGTGCAAGATGGGGTACTAGAAACTAGTGTCCTTTCTATGTTAGCTTTATAAGGTAGGAGAAACCTTTACTACTTTAAGGTCAAGGTCTTTTTCCTTCGGCAAACCCGGGCTTATAACCTGTTAAATATTAGTCGGAGGTTCGCAGATTTTTAGAGGTGGAGTAAAAGAGTATCTTAATCTTTAACTAGCTTACTGTCTCCGATAGGCAGTACTTAAAAGTAGGAACTAATGTGTTGATTTTGTTTTTTATCTAGAGATGTGTCTCCATCTCCTAAGAAGAGATTTTACCCCACATAGAGTCATGTGACCTTGTAGCCACTTAGCTCTCTGTTATGTCAGATGTACAGCCATTCTATGACTGCACTTTCCAACAGGCACTAGCTTTATCTACTCTAGGCGCCCTTAGTTAGTGTACGTACTTTGCCGTATCTTTTCTTAAGGAAGCCTTCTAGTTAGTCTTTCCTTCTATATCGAACTTATTAAATATTTTTACGGACCTTTAGAGATATTAAATTCTTAATGCTAGAAACTACTAATATAGAATATCTACTTAGACACGTTAAGAGACGGTTTCCTACGGCTAAGTAAATTAAGTCAGGTCTATACTAAAACTAGTACTATTCGTAAAGTACTACTAGAACTCTATCTATAACACGCTAACCGCGCGAAAAAGAGCTAGGGTACGGCGTTTCTAGAAGATCGAAGGCAAAGGTTCTAAGGTAGATCTTAAAAACTTCTTTACGTAGCTTAGAAGAAACTTCGATAATAGTAATAAGTGTAAGGGCTAGGTGAAGCCTACCTTATAAGCAGTTATGGACTAAGGTTAACCGTAGCGTATAGCTACGTTAAAGGGGGAATAGGAAAGCTTCCGCAAAGCCGGCTTAGCGTAGGCGAAGCGACTCCTACTTCCTCGCGTACCGCGTATTATCGACCTGCAAGAATTAGTCTTATCTCTAATCGAGTAATCGAAGGTAGTCGATATATTGCTACATTTTTACACCCTTATAATTCTAATTCTTCTACCTTATCGAGGGTAGCGATCTATCGACCCTACGATGCCTCCCCGTCGTGCCGCACGCGAGGAGAGTACGCCCGAGCCGCTAACTATTGTGCCGAATAAGGCCGAAGAAGACGCCGACGAAGTTATCCTACCTAGCTAAGCGCTAGTAGATAAAGGCGACGAAATAGGGGGCCCGGAGCAAGAAGAAGAGTCTATAGCTAATGCTATATAGAGACTCGAAGCCGAGAAGCTTGCGCTTCGCGAATAGCAACATCTCCGCGACCTTTAACTAGAAGTCCAGTCTATAAGGCGTGCGCGAGATCGCGCCGACGCGGATAAAGCGAGGCTATCGCTACTAATGCGTAATGCATCTCGCGTATCTCTAGTAGTTAGCGAGATCGCTCTAAGCATTCTAGACGGCAGCTTGCCGCATACGTATAGCAGTAGAGGCGGCCGACCAAAAGTTAAAGACCCGAAGCCCTTCGTAGGTAACTCTATTAAGGAGGCACGTGAATTTATCCGTGCGCTTTAGCTAGTGTTCGCGAACTCTAGCTACGACTATAGTTAGGACCGTTAGCGTGTCCTCTATAGTATAATGTAGCTAGTAGACGACGCTACGGAGTCGTAGTATAATAAACACTCCCTCGAGTTGTGAACGCATCATGTTGCTTCGGGGGCGACCCTGCCGCGCAAGCGGCATTCCCCCCGGAGGTCATT
>NW_019716257.1:2033645-2038761 GCF_900074925.1 Ramularia collo-cygni | reverse complement strand
AGTTACCTCTAAGAAGACATTTTTATAGCCCTACCTAAAGGAGTAGATCTTCCCCCTAGCTAAGTCCTAAAAATCCTAAGAAGCTTATATAGATTAAAGCAAGCTGCTAGAGACTAGAATTAGCTTTATGTTTTAAAGCTTAAAGACTTAGGATTTATTTAGTTAGAGGTTAACCTATATCTAATATTCTATTATAGAAAGAATCTTATAGTTATAATATATATTAATAATATTTTAATTGCTGCCCTATTAATAAACTCTATAAACTAGTTTAAGAAGGAATTTAGAAAGATCTTTAAGATTAAGGATCTTAGAGAACTATCTAGAATCCTAGGAATAAATATTATAAGAAATAGGAAGCTTAGAACCCTAAAACTAGATTAAAGCTATTATATTTAGGAAAGTCTTTAGAAACTAGGYATTAAGTTAAAATCCTTAAAGCTAACTCTYTTACTAATAGAYAATTATAAGGGACTTATTAAGTTAGGCCTAAATAATAAGAGATGCAGYAARGAGGAATACTAAATAATAATTAGAATATAGATATARCTAATAATTATAATAAGACTAGATATTRCYTTTRYAATTAGAAAGCTAAGTRYATTTTTAAGTAATCTATCTAAAGCCCACTTAAAAGCTTTAAAGAAAGTCTTAAGGTACCTAAGATTATTTCCTAACCTTAGATTAACCTTTATAAGATCTAGATCTAGATGCTTAATTAGGTACTTAGACTTAGACTTTATAATAGATAAGTTAGATAGGATCTCTATCCTAGGAAATATATTTAAGTTATATAATACCCTAATTTTATAGATAAGTAAGAAGCAGAAATCTATAGCAACTTCTATAATAGARGCTAAGTTTATAGTAATAAATATATATAYAAAATAATTATAGTTCCTTTTAGTATTACTTAGAGAAATAGGTTAAACTAAGCTTATTAGATTATCTGCTTTTTAACTAATAATTAAAGTAGGAAAGGACATAGCTAAATAGCTTAGGCTAGTTTAACTCTTTAGGGATAACTAAGCCTGCCTTACCYTTATAAAGGATRYATATRTTTATAAAAGRTTAAAGYATATTAACATTATATAYAACTTTATAAGAAGACTTTARTAGYAAAAGAAGATYTATATAGAATACCTTCTAATAAAAGAAATAGTTGTAGATAGCCTAACTAAACCTCTTACTAGTCTAAACTTCTAGATATATATAAATTATCTTAGTATATAATAAGCATTCYAAAATTTAGYAAAAGYATATAATYRAGDATRTCCGAABAGAYATAYTCGAYTATATAATACTAAGTTAAGGAATTRYACTAAGATAGTAGCTAAGATAGAATTATACTACTAGGCTATAGAACTACCTTTCTATACTTAATAGAATCTTAAAAGATCTAGGGAAATATATATAGTCTATTCTATCCTAAGTAGGAGTATTAGAAAGTGCAGTTATAGAATAGCTATATATCTAATATAATAGAGAGCTAAGTAGCTATAAGGTTATATAACTCTATATAGGGTAAAATCWCTTCTTAGGAGATAGAGACACATCTCTAGATAATAAACAAAATTAATGTTAGAAAGTGCAGTTATAGAATAGCTGTACATCTAACATAACAGAGAGCTAAGTAGCTACAAGGTTACATAACTCTATGTGGGGTAAAATCTCTTCTTAGGAGATAGAGACACATCTCTAGATAATTAACTTAATTAACACATTAGTTCCTACTTTTAAGTACTGCCTGTCGGAGATAGTAAGCTAGTTAAAGATCAAGTTACTCTTGTACTCCACCTCTAAAATTCCGCGAACCTCCGACTAATATTTAACAGGTTATAAGCCCGGGTTTGCCGAAGGAAAAAAGACCTTAACCTTAAAGTAGTAAAGGTTTCTCCTACCTTAYARAKCTAATATAGAAAGGACACTAGTTTCTAGTACCCTATCTTACACTACTAGGAGTTTTAATAGCAGGTTAGACAAGAAGAAAATATAGAAGACAGATTAGTTCCTAAGGGTTTAGAACATTTAACTATTAGGACTAAGGGATTGTCTAATAGCTATAAGGAGTAGAGGACTCTAAATCTAAAGCCTTAAAACACATATACACCCTTCACTTTACTACTAAAGCCTTAGCAGGACTAAGCTATTTATATACCAAAATAGAGGAAGAGAAGGACAGTTAGACCTATATTAGGATTCTAATCCTAATAAGAGAGAACTGGAAAAGATAGTTTAAACTATAGAGGGACAACCTAGAAGGAAAAGGCATCTTCTAYAACATTAAGGGATTAATTAACCYAGACAATTTATTACTCCTTAATCTARATGCTAGGGTTRTAAGAATAGCTAGCTAGCTAAACTTTTAAAAGGAGAATGCTAAGTRYAGGTATAAGCTAAGATTAAGAGTTAGCTTAGATAAAGCAGATAAGATTTAATTATTAATAGATATAAAGATAGCTGCTAAAATGTAGCTCTTCCTCTAGAAGAAGTACAGCAAGGTGCTTATAGCATATGCTATATTAATAGTACAATAACTTATAAACTTCAGAATAGGAGAGGAAGATATAGTAAGATTAGCCTAGGTACAGATTAGTTTAATAGCAAAGAGGATTGCAGAGGTTAATAAAAGGGAGTTATATATAAAAGAACCTAAAAGGAAAATTAGGATCCTTCTTTTAGCACTCCCTCCTAAGTTTGAATTAACTAAGAATGCAATTATAGCCTAGCTAATGCTTGCTAGGWACTATAAACAGATCCTACTTATCCTTAAATCTTAGAAAGTAAGGGACCTCTATTATAGGGAGGACTTTGTAATAGCAGCCTTTAGAAGGATAAGAACATGCTTCCTCTATAATAGATAACACTTTATATAAGATTRTCYATAGCTAGAAAAGGCAAAGAAAGCAATTAGACCTTAGGAAAATTTCCTATCTAGAAACAGGGATTTACTAAAGCCTAAAAAGAGAAAGATCTCTAGCAAGAAATACTCCTCCTCCTTATTAAAGAGGGTTAAGAAAAGAAGAGACTCTCTTAAAGAATTTAAGAAGGCAATAGAGGAAATAATTAGAAAAGAGCTTTCTAAATTTAGGAAAATAAGGAAGACTGCTAAGAAAGCATTCCTTACTAAACAAGCCTAATCTAGGGAATTATCCCTAACCTTATTAAGTGCTACCTTATCCTAATTTAAGGAGGAAACTAATAAGATTGCAYAYTCTTCTTTAGAGGCAAAAGGYAAGTTAACCTCCTTAGAATAGTTACTAGACTCCTATGCCTTATYCTAYATAACTAACTAACTACAACTCTTTAGATCTATAATTCTACTTTAAAGGAAGAAATAGATTAAGGTTAGGGGTAGATAGCTAYAAGCTAYAYATAAGGGAAAAGCAGTTATAGGAGGCYAGAATAGGAAGAAAATCTTRCTTAATAAAGTTTTGTTTRTACCTAATTTAGGAGTTAATCTTRTTTCTTAGAATTAGTTYAGCTATTAGTATAGTRTTTAACTACCCTAGTTTACTCTAGTGTTATAGGATAGAACTCCTATTATCTAGACTAGAATCTAGAATAGTATACTATTTATTTTAGAAGTTTTAGAATCCCTTTAGAAGAGAGCTCTTATTTTATTAGTAAAAGAAGAAAAGGAAGAAAGTAAGGAAATAGGATTTACTATAAGAGAGTTACTAAATTAGYAGGAGCTTTAGTATAGAAGATTTAGCTATTTTAGYAAGAATCTTCTTAARAATATCTATAAAGTAATARACTTAAAGGATCTAATCTAACTCCTAGAAGACTATAAGAAAAAGTRYAGAGTYTATRYTCTTATAAAGATAAAGAAAYATAAAGGAARAGTTACTAAGAGAAAACCTTAGGTACTTAAGCTTATATCCCTARATATYTATAGCCCTCTCCTAAAGTCYAGATTAGGATATTAATACTAGCTAGAARTTGTTAAYAACTTCTTAAGRAAGAAATAGGGATACCTACTTATTAGTAGAGAGGATACCCTAGCTGCTCTAAAAATCTAGAAGCTAAAAGCTAAAAGAAAAACATCTTTAAAATTAAAGACAATAAGATTAGACAATGCACCTAAACTTACTAGTCTACTAAAATAGTAGGAGAAGGATTTAGGAATCCACTTTAATATAACAGATGCATATAACTCTATTTAGAATAGAGTTGTAGAAAGATCTATCTAAATATTAGAAGATGCAGTAAGGGCAATAATTAAAGAATTAGGAATGCTAATTGAATTTTAGCCTAAAGCCCTAGCAGCCTAGTTTAAAATAAGGAACAGGCTGCTAAATAGTCCTAAAGTTAAGGGCTTTAAGCTATTACCTAAAGAAGTATTTATAGGAATAAAGCCGACTATGCATTATCTAAGAGTTTAGGGGTGCTAAGCTATTATATATATAGACCTAAAATCCTAACCTAGATAGGCAAGGAGTAACAAACTTATAAATAGAGGAAAGGATGTAGTATTTGTGGGATATGTTAAAGGAATATTAAAATCCTAGCTTTTCTAGGATCCAGATATAAGAGCTATAAAATAGCACTTAAATGTAGTATTCTTTAAGGAAAAGAGGGGGGGTGATTTGGATTTAAAGTTTTAATCTAAGCATCTTTCCTTAAATACACTATAGAGAAAACCACTTAGAAGGCTAGCTAATRTACTAAGACCTAAACCTATTCTAATCTAGGAACCTATAACTAAAAAGTTAGCTCCTATAGTATTTATTTAGATTCCTCCTCCCCTAGCAAATATGGGGGAATTCCAGAAAATTAAGGACTAAGTTAATTCTCTACCTTAGGTAGAGTAAAGAAAGAGAAAAGCTATAAGTAATGTAGAAGGATTTAAATCCAAATCCAAAGGACTAAAAGTCTTTTAGGAGATAAGCTAAGAGAGGCTAAAGGATTAGAATCCTAATAGAGAAGYAATAGAGATTATATAGGCCYTATTAGCTATAATCTCTAAACTAGGCTAGGACCTAGAAATRYAAGACATCTTCTATAAACTTGCTTTCTCTATAAYAGCTACCTAAACTRCATAYTAGCAGAATATCCTAGTTCTAGCTACCTATAAGGAAGTAGTAGGAGATAAAGAATAGGGAGCAATATA
>NW_019716257.1:1950207-2032146 GCF_900074925.1 Ramularia collo-cygni | reverse complement strand
GAATTATACTACTAGGCTATAGAACTACCTTTCTACACTTAATAGAATCTTAAAAGATCTAGGGAAATGTATATAGTCTATTCTATCCTAAGTAGGAGTGTTAGAAAGTGTAGTTATAGAATAGCTGTACATCTAACATAATAGAGAGCTAAGTGGCCACAAGGTCACATAACTCTATATAGGGTAAAATCTCTTCTTAGGAGATAGAGACACATCTCTAGATAATTAACTTAATTAACATATTAGTTCCTACTTTTAAGTACTGCCTGTCGGAGACAGTAAGCTAGTTAAAGATTAAGTTACTCTTGTACTCCACCTCTAAAATTCCGCGAACCTCCGACTAATATTTAACAATTAACACATTAGTTCCTACTTTTAAGTACTGCCTATCGGAGATAGTAAGCTAGTTAAAGAACAAGATACTCTTATACTCCACCCCTAAAATTCTACGAACCTCCGACTAATATTTAATAGCTATCGATATAAGGATTATTCGCTAGAACAAATTATCCTTATTTATTCCCGCTATAGACCTAACGTATTACTCTCTATAGAATCGACGATTTTCGGCCTACTAGATTCCTAACTACTAGTAGAGTAGCCTATTAATTAAGCGAGGGAGTAGTTAAGGGCGCTACTCTTACCGATACTTCCTTATATCGATAGCTCTAGGAGTAAGGGCGTGTAAAATTAAAGGTTACCGCCCTACCTAAAAAGGTAATAGTCTTATATTTCCGTAGTAGGATTCTATAATACCGATAGATAGTAAGATAAAAGAAGACATTATTCGATAAGACATTCGACTATCCGTACTTAACTCTCTATTAGGCTACTACTTTTTTATACTTATAACGACCGCTTCGTAAGCGTTACCGTCGATTTACTATATAAAGAGGCGGTAATCTTTAATTTCGGCGGCCCTTAGAGGGTAAGGTACCTCTCTAGTTAAATGCCCTTAACTATTTTAAGGAACTATTAAGGCAACGAGTTAGCTAAACTCTTATTAACAGAGCTGTCGATATAATGATTATTTACTAGGACAAGGCATCCTTAGTTATGTCTATAGTGTCCTAAGGCCTCGTTCTCTATAGGCTCGATAATTTAAAGCCTGTTAGTATCCCTACTACTAGCAGAGTAGCCGTTAACAAATCGAGAGAGCAGTTCGGAGCGCTGCTCTTGTTAAGGATTTCTCATATCGACAGCTCTGCTCATTAATACGAAGTGCGGAAATGAGATGGATTTTTGGTGCGCAATCATTTCTTTCCTCTCAATTTAACTAAACACAATCATTGTTTCCCCATTCCCGCATCGTTTTATTACMGTTCCATTCCTGCATCCCCGTCCCAGCATCATTCCATCGTCTCATATAGCAAAGCAATCACTCCCAATCAACCACAGCGCCAAATCCCCGCAGTCCCCGAAATTCACGCAGCAATCTTCCTCCTCAATCAAGCTCATACCTTCAAATGCGGGCTGGAGTCTGTTGCTGATCAAGTCCATCCCAGTCGTTGACCCACGGCCTCGCCAAGAGACGCGCTCTACCCTCCGCCGTCATCTTCTCCGCTCGCTCATACCGGTCGCCCCAATTACTCACACTCCACTTCCACTGACCCTCCTGGTCCTGTGGCTCCCGCAACGGATCCGGGACTTGCATCGGCACCTCACCACTGAACCACACCATGGGCGGCCCGAAAGGACACCTCTGACATTTGGGATACTCCTCTCGTAGCTCCTTCGCTGTACTGGCGAGCATTCCAATCGTGACCCCAAGATTGCGTGTCAATACGCGCACATCTGGAGCTTCGGGTGAGATTTTCGAACACCTCTCACACCACATCCTCACCTTCATACTTCGCGGAGCTGGACTGCTGATGGCCATGGATTGAATTCGAGAGCCGAAATCCAGAGAATCTTCAGGCGTGAAGTAGATGTTGATGAAGACGGTTTTGTCGCGAGTAGTCAGGTCCATGGCGCTGTGGTAGAAATATCGAGCGTCGGGATTGTCATTGGTGATGAGGTCCTGGTGGGTGTGTGTGTGCTCAGGGTTATAGCAAGGAAAACTCTCTCTCATCAATCCCCCTCCCGGTAAGACGAAGCGAAAGACTTTGTCACATTCTCTCGCAAGCTGATGGTTAAATTGCAACGGCGCGTCCGCGTTTGACCATGGGGAGTAATAGAATGACCCAGCAAGTCCCACTCCCAACCCAAGATATCTCTTCAACTTACCGGATGCAAGAATCGTATCTTTCCAATCACGCTTTACGCGCATGGTATCGAGGATAGTCTGGGTGCTCACACCCGAGAGTAGAATCCCCTCCAAAAGCCCAGGGGTGGAGAATACCTTCAGTGCTTTYACCGCCGAAGCCGCAGTGCCGGGGCGTGCAAATGGGGGGGAGATCATGCAGACGTCGCGCAACTTCACATTTCATACTTACAGTGTTATTGTGGGCTCTGCGCAGCTCCTCTGCGATTCTGTGGCCCGTGACGGAGTGAGGATTCGTGCGATGCATTTGTCTGAAGAGGTCGCGCTCCGTCCATTCGCGGTGGTGGAGCTCTTGGGTTGCTGTTGAGTGGTAGAGTCTTGCCATGTGGAGGAGGGATTGGCAGCATGCGCAATTGGGGTCGTGGGTGGTGTGGTCGCAGGTCTTGCGTATTAGCGGCCAGGTGCGTAGCGCGGCCCAGGTCGTCATTGTTGCGGTGGTGCGGCGTCGTTGGTGGTGGGGAGTGATGTTGAGGGGTGGAATTCAAATTTTCGAAGGGGGAAGGGAGGGGGGAAGAATTTGCTGGTGCGGTTCTGAGCTCCCAAGACTGCGGGGTCACTTTTTCGCGCTAATGACGCGATTCGAGTGAATGAAATGGCCTCACCCCCCGCGACTCGAATTGTCGTCGTAACATTCAAAAATATTATCAAAAGAGATGCATCGACCTCTCTGATTCAAGAAGAGCCTCGAGCTCATCAAGTGTGCAGCAATGGAAAAAGCTGTCATCTCGTTATTGGTCCTAGCGGCTTGCCCCTGAGGCAATTCTTCTTGCGCCTTCCGCCTGTCCAAATCTCGACTTCGCATTACCGCCATTAAAAGAGGAACCTTCCTTCCAAAAACCCCACCTTCGATTGTTCCCATTCTTCCGCGCGCAAACAGCCCCGCATTTTTTGTTGTCACGACTCGTGTCACCCTCCCTCCCTCCCTGCTTATAGAACTAAGAAAAGCAACACCTTTGCCGAGACTAGATTGGCTGATAACCATCAGTAGATCTCACCAGTATGCATCTCCCAAAGATGGAGGTATCTCTTGTTAATAGCTCATATGGAAAAATTAGCGCCCACCCACAGGTGGACGTCACGCCGGCCGAGGCGATCGCAGTCTCATTCTCAAACACAACGAAACGCTCAACAAGCTTTTACAACATCAAGCAGTCTTCTCGGAGAKCCTCAAAAAGCTTCCCATCTCATCCCAATGAGTCTCGAGCCGCGCATGAATGTCATTTCGGACTCAACTGCGGCAGTAAAAACGCAATGGCGGCTCTTGAAAATGAGTAATTCAACAACGTCTACATTACCACTTCTTAGCCCACGCCATCCAAATCCAATTCTCCTTCGCTTCCCTTTCGACATCGATCCAGATCCTTCATCAATCGATGGGGATAGAGAAAGATTACCAAACCTTGCGAAAGCCGACAAGTAGGTACGCTGGCATTGCATGGTGCTTTAGGGAGTTCCATTGCTTTGGCATAATTGTTCTTTCTATTTAGGTGTGGTATCGAATAGATATTCCCAGAGAGTCTCTATGTGATGTGTTCGATTGGTGGCTTGGAGAATAAGGGCAGCGTAAACACACCATTGCTCTGAGATTTGGTCTGTGCAAGAGTGATTCTAGCTTTTGGAGGAAGGCTTTATTGACGGACATTTGGATGAGCTCTATGGTGGTCGAGTTTTACGGGAAATGGGTGCAGCTCAAGTCTCGTAAGGTTGCATGTTCACTCCAGTTAGGAGTAGATCTGGAGGTATAGATGGCGTCATTGGCAAGGCTGAGTGGCATCGTGAGCACGCAACAAGCACCGCCGGTTGGGAATTCTTCGGAAGCTTGTCTGAGCCATTAAGACTCATCAGACCCGCAGTATCTGCAGGTGATGACCCAATGCTGGCATGTGTGTTTTTAGAATCCTGTGACAATTTTCCACGGAGTGGAGAGATTCCAAACTCAATTACACGCGAGTTCATCATAGGGCCGGTTAGGACGGAGCACTGAGTCACTTCGCAATTGCTGCGGAAATATTGCATGTATGGGTTGTATTCGTGTTGATGTGCCTACCTGTCATAGACGATGGAAATAGGAATAAGGTAGCTTACAATAAACTTCTTGAGACAAGAAGAGGGTAATTGCTTGAAGAAAGTTCCAAACCTGCGATTTTGCGGGACCAAAGTTAGGAAAGCCGATGAGGTGGGAAGAAATCGCATCATGGCCAATGCGGCGAAGAATCCAATTGTTAAAGTCGAGGAGATTGTCGAGACTGAAGATCTTTTGCCAGAATGTATAAATCTGCCTTGGTTGGAATGTCAACAGACTGACTATTCAAGGGAGAGAAATGGGGTAAAGTTGAGGTATTGAAATTCGATGAGAGTGATAATAGAAAGAATGAAAGGAGCGTTAGTACACAGAGAGCTGCAGAGGAGTTTATACCAAGAAGTTCGTGTCATCTCGATGTTGATACGCCTTGGCTGACATCTGATTATGCGGCCAAGGATGGCCGCCATATCTATATCCATCCAGTCTGAGAATGGTGTGGTTGGCGTAGGCGGATATACCAATGAAGGAGAAGAGTCGAGTGATTCTAATTAAGGCTGGTATGTCAATCGCAGATCAAGGTGCTCGTAGCCAATTTTGCTGACGCTCTCTCTCTCAGAAAAAGGAACTATTCTCCCCATCCCCTGCGCCAGCAGTTCCGGCTCCAACAACTCCTTCGGCCAGATCCCAGATAAGATAATGGAGGAATCAGGAACCTTGTCGCAAAGCCAGAAGAGACCATCGTACAGACTCACTGGAACGCGACAAGCACAGCAACCCCAAAAAATCAAAGCCCAGTGCAATCTACCATACCATTGACAGACGCACGATGCGTGCATACTATTATCATGGAGCTGGAATATATATTTTGATCTCGATCATGAGAAGGGTTTGACTTTGGAGGATCACAATCCTGATTGATACCAGTGTTGATGAGATCAGGAAGAAGAACGGTTGTGATTTCCAAGGTTGCGGGTGGATGGGATCCTTGGGAGGTGTGATCGGTTGTGGATGTAGTGTTTGACTACATGTGATGAACCGCGCCTGATGGATGACCCTTCAAACAGAGACTCGATGCAGTCAGTCTGTCTAGCTCTGACTMGGCACAGCAGCTCTTCAATCTTCTCCTGTTCATCGATGGAGTCTGATCCGCCGATTTCCTCTCAAGGGCAGTGATATAGAGATTGATTCGTTCCCTGTGTGTTGCAATGATAGATCCTGTGCCTTCTACTCGTTGCTGTCTTGTGTGTGGTGGGATTCCTCCACATTCGGCTGGCATCCTTGAACAATGCCCGTGCTCAACCCACTCATGGCTACATTGAAGACAACGAGACTTTTTGTAAGGCTATGATCTGACATGGCCGTTGGCGATGGCCGGAGTGCCTGTTTTTGCCCGTTGGTCTGCTTGGCCTTTGTATCCTCACTCTCTCTAAATTCTCAGACCCATGGTTCGTCGTTGTCTATGATGAGACTTGCGGTGATCGTGGGATTATTACGCTTTAAAGGCCTCGTATCGCGCCCTCATACCTTCCGTGGCATCGATTTGTCCCTACTTCATCTCGGCGCCTTGGTCCACAATCTCCTCGGCCTGCTCCTTCACCTCTGCCCTCTTCTCTTTTGGTGATTTCGCCTCCTGAATCAACCTCTGCAAAGACTTGACCATACGCTCCCTCTCACCACCCTCTGCGTCCGCACTTCCCGCCCATCGAATCTTGCAATCTTCATCCACAAGATAGACATACCCGACCTTATCATTCAACAATCCAATGGCCTCTTTCATGACATCGCTGACCCCTCTCCGTACCATGAAATATCGCCTATGCTCCTCCTCGCTCAGGCTCTTTCTCAGATTATTCCGGAAAGTCTGCAGTAGCCACCACTTGATCCAGTTGTCCTCCATATTAATCCACACTCTCTGCGCGACATCTTTATTCCTCTGCATAACCTCCTGCAACTCCGGATTCTGCTGGGGAGAAGTGAAAGTATCGACCTGAGCCTTGGCCCACATACTGCTCACAATAGAAACCACGCTGACTTTCCCTTTCATCGCATCCACCGTATCCCTCCCCAACCCTCGATATCCATCCTTACGATCGATCCTCTCCAATCCCTTTGCCAAAGTCTTCCCATAGAAATTAGGAAACCACAAACTCGCATCAGCGCGGAACAACCTCTCATTACTTTTGAAGATTTTGCCCTTGGAAAAGCGCAAATTACTCCAATCGCGAAAATAAGGTTTGGAAATCTGCTTGGTCATCCGAGAGCGTTTGGCCAAATGCTTGTCGTAATTGACAAAGTCGTCGCGGCGTTGCGATAGAGTCCTGGTGTCGAGGCCGCGATTCGTACCGGCTTCGGGGGGATTGGGCATGCCGATGGGGCGGGAGAGAGGTTGGGGGATAAAGTCATCGTCGCCTTGACTTCGTTTGAGAAAGCCGGGTTGGGTGTCGATTTTTTGGCGGAGAGCGGGTGCTGAGGGCGCGTCGTGGGCTCGGGGAGGCGGCGGTGGTGGTGGTGGAGATGGAGTGGAGGTGGGTTTTGATGGGAGGGAGGCGTAACATCTACGGCTGGGATGGATGAGGAGCCGCATTGCCCGCAGGCAGAGAGGTGATGGAGCTTGCATTGTGATCTTGAGGTGTTGATGGTTTGGGTCTGTCGAGCTACATAAGGTATGCTATGTTGGAGCTATTCTTTTTTAAGGTTCTCGGAGAAGCCCCACTTTCGCCGAAGTGAATCTCAATCTCAATCTCATTGCCCTGCCCGATGATCCTCCCTCTTCTTTCAGGTACACTATTTGGAAGTCACGGTGTTTCTTGACCTTTCCATTCTCAGAGACAAGATGAGTCCTGCTCCACGATGATGCTCTCAAGATATCGAGCCATCAGGCCTCGGCCTTTCTCGATAAAGACGAGTGGAATGCGCAGAGAGGACACCTTCATACCGCGGCGGTATAGTGATTCTGGCTGGATTTCAAACTACATGTTTGGATAGTCTGCTGTGGCGGCCATGCTTCTAGCTCGAAAATGGAAAGATCAGGTGGTTGGCTGTGCCTTTTCGATGAGTATGGAAACAGCACACGTGATGGTGAAAAGATCATTGTTGAGCGACGTCTTAATGGGATCTCAACCCACGCCTCCGGCCGTACAATCTGGCTGCATTTCAATTTGCAAAACGATAGACTGGAAGAAAAAGACATCTGCCAATACAAGCTAGGAACCACTAGAAACAAACAGATCCAGGTATGAAGGTCTACGGGCGGCCCTGCATCAGCTTTGGTGTAAGTCAAGATTTGCTAATAACAGTCTACCGCTCATGTCGCTCAAAATCTTCTCATTGCAAGTTGCGTCGGTAGTGGCCGGCGTGATCCATGGCTACTGGTTCGAGAGAGGACGGGCGACTCCTGCGTTTGAATACCTCGCTTCCCTGGCCTCGTTAGATGCCACCACAACGCTTCGAGGCAGCTGGAAAAGAGGAAACTAAATCGAGATGCTCCGTGATCCCAAGATTACAGGCATAGGATCAAACCTCGTCCATTCCTGCAAAGGATCCTGAAATTGATCAGGGCTACCAGGCTATCTCAGGCGGTTGTTGTGCGGTACATATCACCGGGAGTTCTTAGGCCGAGCACCTTGCTAGCATCAGCTGGATAGTCGTCCTGGTAAGATGGACGCGATATCGCCGGAGTGTAGCATGGAGGTGTGAGGTGAGGCATTGGTGTGCTCATCTAGGTTCGCTGCCGGACAAGAAGCATCACACCGATGCTCGCTGGCTCGGTTCGATATTCTGAGCTTCGAGATGTGCAAGTAAGTTCAGATTTTATTGCAGTTCCATCACAGCTGCAGCATCCTCCCGTCATGTGGTTGGCATGGTTACTTCTTCAGCGATCTGCGGCTGTCAACAGAGTATCAACACCGCCGGGCGTGTAGGATCCGCCGCTCCATCGTGCTCCATCTCGAATCTCATCAACCGAACTGAAGCAGCTCAAAGATACAGACAGCATTGTCTGCCAGAGCAAGTGCGCATACTCTTAACCTCGCACTTCCACTCATCTCTCACATGCAGCCCGGTTGCTCTTGCCGCTAGCGCGGTGCGGGAGCAGACACGCATGTTTTCTTCCCGCTTCGCTTCGCATTCTCCAGCAAACAGACTCAACAACCGARGCTTTGTCCAAACACCACCTCCATCACTACCATCATATTGCATCGCAGCGCCCGTCATGGGAGGCATGTACCTGCACTACGATGGCAGCGAGGCGGGCGATTCCGACGACGAGATGGATGACTTCACGCATTCCATCAACGGCGGCTCCGGTGCCGTGGTCGCCACTCCGAACGGCGCCACCCACCGCCAATACATCCAAGACGACGACGATGAAGACGTGGAGGAGCTTCTTCAACAATGGAAGCGGACGTTTCCCAGCAGATTCAAGCCGGCAGAGCTGAGTATGCCCGAGCTCATCACCTCCCTGAGTCGTGCTCTCACCCTCGTCAACTCTGGCGAGGAGCACATGGAGACMGTCATCATGGCGCTTACGTCTGAGGGAGGACTCAAACGCCTGCATCAGCTTCTGGACCGCGACTTCGATAAGTTCACCGACAATGTGCTGGGTGATGTTTGGCGCCGCTTGATCCTAGTCTACTTTCAGATCCTATCTCACGACACCGTGCTGAGATCAGAGGCCGTCGACCGCCGACACGCAACACTCCTGGTAGACCTGTACGGAGAGCATGGAAAGCGAGGCTCGTCCGTCTTCAACGCAGCTCTTCGAAGTCTGTCATTCCAGGCCAAACAAAARAACATCGCCGCCCACACCACTCAGGAGCATGTGGAGATCTGCATTTCTGTTCTCTCTTACATGCTAGCGCAGAGTGATTCGAGCATTGCCGCAGAGCTTCGCAATGTCACATCATCCATCATGTCAATGTTGAACGGCCCTCATCTCAGGAGCAATACCTCCCAGCACCTGCTCTCTCTTCGTGGAATCATCGATCAATCAAAGCTGAAGGTAGCGGGTGCTTCAACGCCGCTAGTTGTCGTCGAGGCTGCGGCAGCACCGATACCAGCAGATCTTGCTTCGACTCCGGCAGCAAGTGTCTTATCAGTGCCTCGGGCTACTTCAGAGGCATCTAGGGGACCAGCTCCGTCCACCTTCACCCTCAGAAAACCAACAACCAAAAAGTCATCGACCCTCACGATTAGGAAACTGAAAGCAGCGTCTTCTCCTACTCCAGGTGCTCCTACCAGCGCTCCATCTGCTGCGCCAAAGGCCTCTTTTGCTGTCGCACAGAATCCGACAGGAGGCGTTTCGCGCCCGACTTTCACCAGACACAACAACGACAACAGTTCCATTGACAAGATTTCGGTACTCCCGACACTCGAAGAAATCTTGTGCGACACAGCGCCGTATCTACCGCGCGAAGACCCGTCAACATGGCATAAACCTGGTATGCCTGGGGTCATTGACCGTCATTTCCGTCTTGTGCGGGAGGAYACGGTTGGCCAACTTCGAATCGCTGTGAAACTCGAGCTTGCCGCACTTCAGAACATCGAAGCCACTCCCAAGCCGACAGCGTCCTCATCATCTGCCCACAGCATAGCAGAAATCACGGGCGCCCGAACAAATGTCTATCCCGATGTGGGTCTTGACAGGGTGCTCTTCCATCCACAGAAGGGCATGCAGTTCATCCTGACAATCCGTCAGGCACCTTCCGCGTCGAACTTACGCAATGGTCCGGATCGCGATGCTTGGTGGAAGCGACAACAGAGACTCGGTCCCGACTCGTTGATCTGTCTAATCTCTTCTGATGGTGGAGCGCACTTCCTGGTTGTGCACTGTCCCCCACCGCCTAAGCCTGGTAAGCCATACGGCCCGAACGCCCTTCACAAGAAGTTTTCTCTCGGAGCGAGCAGAGATCGTGCCTTTATTATTGCAGAGCTTGCAAGCACCAATCCGGATGACRCTTCGGCTCTTCTTAGGACGCTCGCCACGAGCACAGCCACGAAAGTCCGTTGCTGCCTGGTTGAGTTTCCTGGGCAGATTTTACAGTCTTTTGCCCCTACGCTCGCAGCTCTACAGATCATGTCGACCAAGATCGGCGAGATCCCCTTTGCCGACGCTTTGACGCCTGACTTTAAGGGTTTTAAGCCCTCACCTCCGGCCTACTCCCGTGCACGAGGTTTCCGGTACCAACTTCAGAAACTATTGCCCGAGAGTGAACGTAGACCGTATGGCCGTGCAGACGTGGACTCCCTTCTCAAACGAAGCGTTCTTGATGACGTTCAGCAGGATGCGGTCAAACACGCCCTGACCAACGAATTGGCATTGATTCAAGGCCCTCCAGGAACTGGAAAGTCGTTCACCGGCGTCAAGCTCATTGAGGCTCTACTAGAGAACAAGTATGCCGCGAATCTCGGGCCAATCGTCTGCGTTTGCTTCACAAATCACGCCCTCGACCAGCTTCTTGAGCATCTTATGGATGCCGGTGTTGAGAATGTGATTCGCATGGGCTCCAGATCCAAGAGCGAACGACTTGCTCCCAAAAACATCCGTGAGGTTGTTATGAACTACAACCTTCAGGGCAGCGAGGGTCCTCAAATGGGGCGGGCCCGGAAACGCATGAAGAAGACTATGCGGAATGTGGTAGCCCTCATCGATCGATGGTACGGCGTTCTGACATCAAAGCAAATGGAAGATGAGGAGATGACGACTTTGCTCGCGAGAGATCATCCTGCTTTTCACAATCAGCTCATGGCAGGGAATACAGCGCGTGGCCACTTCGCGCGAACACCAATTCAAGAGTGGCTCCAAGGCGGTAGCACCGGTGGCCGCGGCGCGGTGTTTGCCATGCCGATCGCAGATCGTAAGGAGTTTCACCGGAAGCTTCTCGTTTCAATATTTGAGGACATCTACCAGGAGCTTGAATTTGAGCTCCAGTCATTCTACGATCGGAGAGGCAGCATCGATGTTGTACGCGGTGAAGTGGACTTGCGAGCGCTCGCCCGCGCAGATGTGATTGGCGTCACAGCCAGTGGCTTGGCTGGGAAGTATAAACGCTTGCGAAACCTCAAATCAAAGATTGTTGTGGTGGAGGAAGCTGGTGAAGTCTTGGAAGCTCACCTATTGACCGCTATGCTCCCATCAGTCGAGCACGCGATACTCATCGGTGATCATCAGCAACTCCGGCCCAAGGTCAACAACTACGATCTCTCAATCGACAATCCGTGCAGTCGAATCACTCTGGATGTCTCCATGTTTGAGCGCTTGATTTCCGCGCGATACGACCTATCACCCGGGCTGCCTTTTGTCACCCTCGAGATGCAGCGCCGCATGCATCCAACCATTTCCAACCTCATTCGCTCAACACTTTATCCCAATTTGGGAGACGCTCCCAATGTTCACACCTACCCACCGGTGGCAGGCATGGCTAGGCGGCTCGCTTGGCTTGATCACAGGAATAAGGAGGATGACACGAGGAACAACCCACAGAGCGTCTCGCAATCGAACAAGTGGGAGGTGGGCATGGTTGCTGCTCTCGTTGATTATCTTCAGAAGCAGGGTACCTACTCCGCCGGCGACATCGCAGTCCTTACGCCGTACTCGGGTCAGTTGAAGTTATTGCAAGCCAAGCTCGAAACTACCTGCGGCATCATGCTGAGTGAGCGAGACATGGACGATGGGATCCAGGCCAGCGGTAATGGTGGCAGATCGCGCAATGCCATTCGCCTCAGTACTGTGGACGCCTTCCAAGGTGAAGAAGCAAAGGTCATTATCATCTCAATGGTGCGGAGCAACGACAAGAAGCTTTGTGGCTTTCTCAGCACCACGAACAGAATCAACGTCCTGCTCTCTCGTGCCATGCACGGCATGTACGTTATCGGGAACTCTCACACCATCTCGGAAATCCCCATGTGGCAGACCATTATGAACCTCTTCAAGGTTGAGGGTAACTTTGGTTCTGCGCTCGAGATTGCCTGTGAACGCCATCCTGATACAGAGGCCCCACTCCTGGTCCGCGAGCCAAGAGATTTCTCGCGTGTTTCACCAGCCGCTGGGTGTAATGCCGAGTGCGGTGAGCAGCTTTCTTGCGGCCACTTGTGCTCTGATAGATGCCATTCTGAAGCAGTGCATAACCGTGTGAAATGCAAGCAATGCACAACCGTGTGAGWTGAATGCAAGCAACAGTGCGGCCGCCCCGATGAAATGCCCCAGTCGACCGAGAGCGTTGTGATGGAGACTGGCGTTGTTTGGCGCATGCTGGAGGAATGGACTAAAGCTGTGGGGATGTGGATGGAGAGGACGAAAAGGATGCGATGGGCGGCGGGGTGGATAAGTTACAAGTGAGGTTGCCGATGATGGAATTCAAGCTACCTACCTTACTCTTGTGGACGAATTCTAAACGTGTATGTACGAGCAAGACCACATGTTCGCTCGCTTCACTTGTGTCTCGTTCCATGTCTTCTCCTAGCCTACTTTTGGCTACAAGGTATATTCCAGGCCCCATTCAACGCAAGAAGATTATTTCGCGGGATGTTCATGTTGTCAGAAGATACCGATTTGGAATCTAAATCTCTCAATCTCTCGAAGTTCCTCAAAAACGCCCTCTGGAGTCATCAGCAGCTCCTATAATGATGCAATGATGAAGCACTTTTGCACATTGTCGTAATATAGTAAAGGAAACAAAAAGCAAAGGTCAAGAAGGACCCGACGCTGCTCAACTCAGATTTTGAGTTTTGACTATAGTGAAGTCMCGAGGATCTCCGACGAMATGTGTTCCCTTTCCTCCCAGACATTTCATCATTTCCATCCCTCAATATGACAATGATGATCAGCAGTGCTGCTGGTCAAGACGAATTAAGAAAAGATGAAAGAGAATGGGAACGTTTCAGCTTGCCTTGAATTCGGTACCACCACGACCGCCTTCGCGAGAAGAAAAGCCGTGTGTTATTAACTTACTTGGCAAAAGGCAACAATCTCATTGTTGTAGTTATGTATCAGTGCGGATCTCTCTCACTTCTTTTTATAAAGCTGCCTGCCTACCTGCCTGCCTGCCTGCCTGCCTTTTTCACAAGGAATGATGGAGCGACGATTATACGATACATCCTCACGACGAGCGAGAACAAATACTGAGAGCATCCAGACGAGAAAGACTTCTTCTTCTTCTTCTTTTATGAACAGTACGAGATTACAATACTGACATGACAACAGATCATCAACAACAACAGACAGACAAAAAAACCCAACATCCCCAAAGAAAAGCCCTCCAATCTCACCCCATCATCATCATCATCATCTCAAGCTCGACCCCGGAGACCAACTCCGCCCCAGCGTAGCATTGGCATCAGTCGGACTACTCGACTCGTAAAATCCCGCCATACTAGTGAAATCCGCAGAAGGCAATCCCGCAATAGCGTCATCGAAATGACTATCCGGAAGACCGACATGGACATCTCCATTCGTATCCAGACCAAGCGAAGGATCAATGGCGACTTGCGGCTGCGAAGCATGTTGGAGATATGCTGCGTGCTCCTGGTTCTCGAATGTGGGCGGCGGTGTTGGGGCCATGGAGTGTGGATATGAGGGCTGATAGTACTGTTGTTGTTGTTGTTGTTGTTGTTGGTACTGCAATTGTCCACCTTGAGCAGGATACTGGGAGTATTGCTGCATCGGGGTGCTTGTGCGGGAATTGGTGAAGAGGTTCTCATCGTGGCCTCCTCCTTGTTGTTGACCACCAGGCATGCCCAGACTTCCGAGATTATGCATCTGCTGGCCGTTGAGAGATGCGGGAGTGGGGGCGCGGACCTGCATGTCATGCATAAAGTGTTGTGGGTACTGCGATATGCCCTGCGGGACATACTGTTGCTCATACGACTGTTGGACGTGCTGATTGTACACATTTGACGGAAGAGGCCGTTGGGGAGGAGCAAAGTGGTACTCGTGTTGCTGCATCTGCTGTGGCTCATAGTACGGTGTGGACGAGAAGCCTTGGAGGTCGGGAAGATATTCCATCTGGCCTTGCTGTCGACGCTGGCGTGTGTTCCGAGTCCCGCGATATTCGCCATCTGGATCGCGCACAATGTCCAGATCACTGTCTTCATCATCGGACATCTCCCCCTTGCGCCGCTTGTTGGCGGCTTTGCTGGGCGAAAACTTGTAGGTGGGATGGGCATCGTGATGATGTTGACGCTCCGTCTTGGCCCACAGATCGAATTGGTTGCGAACCTCTTCGGGCTCCATTGGCCAGCTTTCTCCCGAGACCGAAGAGACGATTTGATGGTTGTTCTGGGTACACCACTGTTTGGTGCGCTCGGCATAGGCTGAGCGATACAGCATAAAGGAGTTCATTGGACGAGTGACRTATCCGTTGCGCTTCTCCACCTCTTTGACTCTCTCCTCGACGGAACGGTTTACCCAAGCTTCAATGTCACGGACAGGAGTGGCCATGTCCTTGGTCAAGACCGACAGAGGAGCAGTGAGTCTGGGCGTCTTGGACTTGTCGAGCTTGCTTTTCTTCTCCTTCTTGGCCCGGACAGCTGGCGACTTTGTGACTCTGGATCTGCTGGTGCTGAACGGCGAGTCGGTCCGTCGAGCAGAGCGACCGCTCCGAGTGCGAACACCATCACTACCGGTGTTGGACCGTGGTGTTGGCGGGTTCTGGACATACGACTCTTGCGAGTAGATGGTGTATGGATCGGGCTGCGAGACCGTCAGTGTATGCTCATCACGCCCATTCGTCAAGGTGCTACATACATAGATACCCAACCCCTTCACATCTTCCGTGAAGTCTGGATATTCAGTCGACACTTGGGCGTTGTGTCTGGCGACAGCATCAAGACCATAGTCGTCTGGGGATTGCCCGTGGTGGACAATGGTGGAGCTCATTGTCGGGATCTGGCGGGACCAATTTCAGACGGGATGAAAGACTCTCGGACGACAAGACTATCAATGAGACGAAAGAAGTCTCTGCGGGTCTTGTTAGCTTGCAGTTCCATTGCTATGGTTGCTCCGGCGGTTTGTCTCGCACGCAGTCGTGCATGGAGACACCTTGTAGGAGATTTGAGGAGGCATTACCCTGTGTGACTACCCGCTGCCGACGCACTTTGTCTGGCTTCTGCACCGCGCTTCTTTGCTGCAGCAATCCGCTCCAGCGTGCCTTGTTGGATGTCGTCCTTGGTGTAGGAGCAAGTCTTTGGTATGGTCGTTGTCTGGTCAGGAGGCTTTGTCTCGGAAGGGGTGGCCAAAGAAGCTGACGAGCAAGCAGAGACAGAAAGGATGTAAGGAAGAAGTCACACAAGATCCTTTGTGTAGCAGAGACCCAGGATACTTGTAGCAACTGATCAGGTCGAGGGGAGTTGAGACTGCGTTGCTGAAGACGGAAGATGTTCACCGCATCCGTCTGTCGCTGTTCTGCGTCCAGGCCGGGAAGAAGTCTCAGTTGGCCGTTTCCGGAAGTCGAAGCAATCGTCGCGCAACTACGCTGCAAGCACAACGAAGCATCATCGTTGAGATATAGACCGGGGCGCCTGCTCCCAAAGCTCCTAGCAGCAGTGAGTGACACTGGGCGCCCCGCAAGATCCATAATTTCCCAATCGGTCATCCTCGCGCGCGCAGCTTGGAGACACCGCGATGAACGCCACAGACTCCTGGGTCCGGGGTGGGACTGGGACTAGGCCCAAAGTTGGCAACCTCATTGACAGCTAGAGCAATGCTCACCAACGATCAGCTTGTGACAATGTGCCTGGCGATCAACAGTCCCACTAGTTCGCAGTGTGCCGTCGATGTGCAGTAGTCATCTGAGCTGCGCAACTTGAGCTGCATGATAGGCGACGTGATCCTTGGATTGCTGCCCTCTAGCACGCGCGGATTGTTTGTTACACGCAGGCCCGATGGCCGCATTCCTCACGCTAGCCCTACCCTCTGAAACCAGCGGCGGCGAGAGCCAATCCCAACAGCGCAGGAATTCATCGCCGGCACACTCCCACTCCCCACACCCAGCCTCAAGCGACGGGATTGATTGCCAGGTACCTGCGTACCATATGCGAACGCAGCGCGACCAAATGACACCCGCCCGGAAGCCTGCATACTGGACCCAGCGTCTGGGCGCTTGGGCTGCTCTTCACCTCGCACGTGCCCGCTTCGAACGACAGATTCCCGCTGGCCCCTCCAGCAAGTGGTCTCAGCTATGTCTGTGACTGTGATCGTGCGCACGTAAAGGTGCGCTGCCCAAGTGGGGGCGCGTGGTCTTAGCAGCACGCGTCGGACCTGCAGGGGCATCCCAACTCTGGACCACGGCAGGATTTGCGGCTAACACAGCCCTGCGGCCATGCCATTATGGACCATGAGGCTCTCCCTGATCGGTCCACCCCCACGCTGCTCCTCTGATCGTGGATGGCGTCTGGCTGTAAGGTAGTACCTTAAGGCAGGGAAGTTCGGTTGCTACCGAAAGGTTCGCTGCGAACGCCCTGAGGAATGTACACTAGCCCAGATGCAAGCGACTCCGTGCAACCACACTCGTCTTGTTTCAAGATGGACCTGTTCCAAGCGGTTGCACTTCGCTTGATTTAACGATGGAAAAGTCCTGCAGCTTGCCCGGCTGCAGTTTCTTGCGCGCGTGCGCAGGGCTGGATGCCGGAAATTGACTGGCTACCGAAAAGTGCCATCCCAATGCAACCTCTGCTGTGCCAGCATATCGGACATTAATCGCTGATGAGATCGAACGCAAGCCACGGCGGCGGCGGGATCTGCTCGGTCTGGTGTCCCTCACGGTTAGTCGCGCTGACACGCGCCTTTTTTTTCAACGTCGACGTTGCACCAGGGCTGAACTTTTGAGGAGTGATCGGTGTGGTAGCTTCGAGGTCTAGGCCCCACGACGGCGACCACGAATCCAATACAGCAAGAAAAGACGAGGCGATCTCAGCTTACCTTTGTGGCGCTGAATGGCTCCGGTGGTAGTGCTGYCACTCGGATCATTTCCGAGCTGTCGGGTTGAAACAAAGTTGTCAAGGTGGAGACGCCGAAGCTTGGAGGTGCTGTAGGTACCGTGCAATAGTGTTACATTGCTGCTGGGCGGCCAACGTCATTGTGGCTGTTTGCTCGCGCCAGGGCAAAGACCTCTATAGATGTGCCAAGAGCTATCCTGTGAAGAATGCTCAAGAGTCTTGCATGTGCTCGTCTTCATCCGATTCCTCGGCATCCTCCTCAATGCCATCCCACTCATCCTCCCATTCAGGCTCCGCTCCGCCCTCGGCCTGCGCGTCTTCCGGACCCAGTACCGTGTCAAGGCTCGCGACGAGCTCCATGGCGTGGTCGAACAACCTGTCATCCTCATAGTCCTGCTGCTTGTACAACTTCAACGACGTTTTCAGCCACCTCCGACTAGCTTTCATCACAAGCTGCACTTGCTCCGGGCTGATCGCTGCGGTGCCACTCGTTCCTGTGTCCATGGCCGAGTCTTCTGTTGCGGCTTTGTTACGATTGCGCTCAGAGATCAAGTTCTGGCACCATCCTCCTAGGTACCACGCCTCAACGCTCTGGTCATCCTCCTGGATCAGCCGATGAAGAACATCCATCGCTTCCTTCTCCATCTCAGCCTCCATTAGTAGGCGTGAGAGGGAAATTTTGGTCGCAAAGTCCGGTACGGCAGGATCTTCGGGTTCCAAGTCCATCCAAGTAGCGAGAGAGCGCTGAAGGGCAGAACGCGCGTCTTCTTTGCGTTCTTGCGACAGTCGTACAGATGCCAAAGTCTGCAGCACCTCAGGGCTAGTCTCATCTTCGACTGCCATTGCTTCAGTGACCAAACTTTCACAGCGTGCTTCCGCATCCTCCTCCCAGGAGAGATCGGTCATGTAGACCTCAACGATCCCGCATAGAGCGTTTGCAAGTTTGCGCTTCTTGTCGATGCGCATCAGTAGAACAGTCTCTTCGTCCAGTCCAGGAATCTGGCCAGTCTCTAGTGCAGTGATCTCCAGCTGGAGAGCCTTTGCTCCTCTCTCAAACCATTCTACGCTTTGCTTTCCTCCATCCTCGCAGAGTTGCGCAAGCCAGAGAAACTTCTCGGCGCCACCACCAAGAGCCTCTGGTACTTTGCCTTCTGGATCACGTTGCACGGCGATCTCAAAGTACTCGCGAGCCGAGTCCACAGCGCCCAATTCGATGCAGATTTCTCCAAGTAGATTGACAGCTGGCAGTGCCTCGTTTACGCTGCGATCTTGTACCTGTGTCCAAAGCTGCTWGGCGACTTTGRGAGCTTCTTCCGGTTGTGATTGCTCGACTAGCTGAAGAGCACTGGCGTAAAGCTCCTCTGGAGACGCCATCTTCTTTACTCCGTTGGCTGGCTTTTGGGATTTGGCTCCGGACTTGGCTTTCTTCGTTTTGGCCATGTACCGCAATTCGTAGTGAGGAGTGCTTATTTGTTTTCCCAAAGCGATGCAAATTGGGCACCGAGTTGTTGATGTTACTGTGTTTGGCTTGGAGCTGGGATTTTCGTAAAACTTTTTGGTCCCTCGCGCGTGCGCCACACGCACAGCCTCACACGGATGATCTCATCTGCTGGATTTCGCATCAGGGTTAGGGTTGTGGTAGTGACACGAGGTTGTCGGCATCGCTACGATCAACCAGATGATCTCTTCTTCGTGAGGTGAGTATCATTTAAATTGAAGGTCCATGGCCTGCAATATTCGTGCTGTGAAAATTGKTTGGCTCGTGTCACAAATCATATTTATACTGACAGTGTTGGAGTATCCAGCGCGTTCTATTAGACTCCCTCGAGATCCTTAGGATGTGAGATCTTCAACATCCCTTTTAACTCGACGACGAAGAGGCACTGAGGATGAAGAAAGCATGCAATCAAATGGCGAATTCGTAAATATTCGTGACAACCTAACCAGCGCCTTGCTAAAAAACGAACCAACCACCTTATGCTCTCACTGACCAAATCTGTGCTGACCGGACATCTGACCATCATCGACCTCGAAACACCTCGCTAACAGCTCCCAAAGTCTCCCCTGCGAAACCACCGTCTCCTCAGCACAGGCCTAAATACCCACGGGTAACCTATACACCCGGCTGTCAACTTTCAGTGCACGTTGATCCATGCTCTGACAGTCTACTCAACCGCTCCTTTGACTGAGTGCCTTATCCTCAGACAACTCCCAGCTCGGCTTCCATTCAATCTGCTGGCTTAGACCCGCATGTACCAGCCAGTCTGTACCTACAATCCTCGCCTCCAATCCCTGCTTGTGGGCCATGTCCCTGAACTTGCTCCATAGCTTGATCTCTGGCTCGCTCYCCCCGCTCACGAGATATACAAAGTCATACTCCGCCTCTCCGCCTTGGTTTTGGCTCTCAGCGCCGAGATTGCCATCGATCTTCCGTTTCGGAAGGACGAGTCCAGTACGGCCGGTGTATAGATGCGCCGCACCGCCGTTGAGGGTGATGATGTCCTTGTAAGTTTCGAAACCACCTTTGACGTCCTTGGTTACGAAAATTGACCATCCGTTGAGCAACTTTCGATCATTGATCTTTGCGCGCTCCAGACTGTCTTCCAGCGTGAAGCCCATACGTTCTTCGCCGTCGGGATCCTTTAGCATGGGTGGGTCCTCGATGAGCTTCTTTCGTTTGAGCGCTGCGTCCAGAAAGGTCGTATCCACAACCAGCGGAGCTCCCGCAAGTGCACAGACAAACTTCCTGGTGCGAAGTAGTCTCGCGGCCACGAGTATGTCGACTTCCTTTGGATCGGTAGTCAACAAAACGCCAATACTGCGAAGAGTGTTCTTATCCGCGGACTCCTTCCGAGTGTCACCTTGCCAGCGATCATCGCCAGTGACCATCATCTTGTACTTGACCGGCGGCAGCGTCGCAGCGAGCTTCGCCTTCTTCGTTTGCTTGCCAGAGGGCTCTGCCTGAGTTTCGCCATCGCTAAGGGCGCTGCCGACTGCAGTGACATCGTACTCATCGCTCGGACGCTTTTTCGACGTGCGACGAGTTGGTGCAGGAGAGGAAAGGGCATCTTCGTCCGCGAGGCTTGCCCGCCGGCCTCCATGAAGAACTCCGCCTTTTCGTTTCATCTCCTTTTGGAAGAGTGAGATGTCCGGTGCTTGTGAGTGGATGTTGTTGAGAGCTTTGTTCTTGGCTGCGCGGCCTGTGCTGGTCACAGATGGCGACTTGTTTTCCTTTTCGTCATCTGCGAATCGCGGTGTTGCCAGTGCCGACTTTGATGGTCTTCCGCGAGGTCTCTTGGCGGTTGTGGGTGCAGCGTCTGTATCCATTTCGTCTGCTTCCGCGATTGGGGAGGGAAAATCACCCTCTGTATCGTCTGCGAGTGCAGACCGTGGCAAACCGTGAGGCATAAGCGTGGTACTCGACGCTGGTACTGTCTTGCGGGGAGAGGCCTTCTGCAGCTTATGCGGAGTCTTCACCTTGGGAAAGTACACCTTTTCAACACACTTCATGTCCAATGCGGTCTGGCCGGCGACTTCTCCAAGATTGGTACGAGTTGGAAAGTGAGTGTATTTTGGGTTGGCAACAGTTTGGTACGCGCATTTGGCGTAGCTCTCTTCCAGCCAGATATGATTGACTATGCTGACGTTCCACTCCTGCGCGGCTTCGCACTTTTCGCCATGCATGTGGGCGGCAACAAGGTGAGTGTTGTCTTGTTTCATCGTCTTGGTGTATTCAGCACCACAGTATCTGATCAGATTTTCCACATACACACGAGCATCTCCAGAATAGTTGGAGATGCTGATCTTCATGTTTTCGAACCCAGAGATGGGCTTGCGAGGGATCGGGTAGTGGAACAGTTTTCGCAAAGGCGAAACGTACTTGTTGTAGTTGATGACATGGAACAACCAAGCCAGATTTGCCACTACCGTCTCCTCGCGTCGTGATGCCTCCTCGTATTCCCGACCGTCTCTGTACTGGCCGATGAAAAGGTCCGATTCTTCGATACTCTTGACAATGACAGCTCCAGCGTACGTGCACAGCTTCTTGAGGGTGGCGCGGAGATGAGTAGATATTTGTAGGTCATCTGACAAGTATATCTTTCGGAGAGCCAGAGCATTGAGATTCTTCCGCGAGTGGGTGGGACTTGACGGGGGACTTGAGCTTGGCTCTCCAATGGGAGTGCCAGTGGTGGCACCTTCGAGCTCTGAGGACTGAGCACCTTTCACACTGGTTCCATTCAGGGTCGGTCGCAGAATTTCTGGGTTCGGGAACATGTATGGTCGCTCGCTGATCATTTTGCCTAGCTTGAAGCAATCGTCAAACCAGTGTGGCAGCACCATCTTGACTTGAGGCATCTTCTCGAGAGCCAGGAGACATTTCTTGGATGTATCGTCTGTCGTGACAATGTGCGTCACCAGCTTGGTCAGGTTCTGGCTGTACTGCCCGCCGAGTGCAATGACACCTGCGACGAGGTTCTCAACGTCGCCTTCGGGCAGTCCGGCAAAGGTGACGACCACGTCGTGGAAGAACTGGGCGGGATCTGGAGTGTGCAGGCGCGTGGCAGACACTCGCTTCTTCATGATACTCTGTGCGACCCATGACGGCTTTACGATGGCAATGCCAAGTTCGAGCGCGCGCTCGTATTGTGGGAAGTCGACGCTGGTGGCGATGATGTGTGTCATAGTTTGGATGGCCTCGTTATCGATCTGCTGATCCGCCTCGCGAAGAGGGATGTGCTGTCCACCGCTGGTGACGAGTGCCGTCTGGATATCATTGATCTGATCATCGCTGAGGTCGTTTGGGATTATGGCGAATACGACGTCTTCGAACAAGCCAACGTCACCACCGTCTTCCTCCATGATCGCCGTATGCAGACTAGTGTTCGTGGTGGTGTCTGAGGTTGCTGGTGGTGGATTCGCTGCTTTGGTTGCTGTGAGTGCTGTGGCTGCTTGGGCCTGCTGTCAGCAATGTTTGGAGGTCGACGCGTCGGGAACACGCGAGGCAGTAGCGTTCCCTCCCGCCGGAGATGAACCTTAAATCGTGATTCTGGATGATGATGATCACGTTCACGTTGGTTCTCTTTGTTCCATCCGGCTCGTCCCACAAAAACCTCCCCACCACCAACATGGACGCCCGTCTCAATCGCGAAGAGCACATCAAAAGTCTCACTTCTTCACATCGCCTGCGCAAACAGACATGGTACGAATGGTGGTATTCCATACAACCGGATCCGACGGGCCCGGTGAGAACGACCGATGCCGCGACAAGCAAGGCTCTCAAGGCACACTTTGTTGAGATTCTCGATCGTGTGGAACCCCCTGAGACTTTCAAACCGCGCGAGGTCGCAGAGGCTTTGACGGACAAGGAGCTCAGCTCAATGGGCTACAAGAAACAGGAAGAGGCAATTCCAGCAGTCTACGAGCTCGCATTTGAGATGCGAGACCTAGGGGACTGTGAGATCTTGAGGAAGGGCGTGGTGATTGGAGACGATGTTGGGATTAGTGATTTGGATGGTCCGATCAGGATTCGGAGAGCAGTGTTTTGATATGTATGACTGTATGAATGAGCCATGTTGACTGAATGTGAAGCACTTTCACTCCATTCTCATCCCATTCTCATTTGATGGCCAGGCTGCATGAAGCAGATGAGCTCGCCAATGAGCGGCTGTCTGCTACGCCCACATCCTCCACCTCTACCGTCCGTCTAGTCCTTGCTGAACTGTCCCGGAACAGACCAGAGGCTGCATATATCGCGGTCGCTATTCAGCGAAGCCGGTGCAAGGATATGATATTCGTAGACCCGGGCGTTCTTGTTCTCGGCAATCCATGTGCTCAGTCTGGCAGCTGAATCTGTGATTGTCCTTTAGACTTCTCGGGTATCTTCAACCCTCGACACTCAAGCCCTTCATCCGCTCTAGATCCACGTCTTCTCCTTCTTCGTCCTCCTCGTCCATCACCTTACCAGCCAAGCCCATCTCCCAAAGCTGCCGCCCTGTCAGCTTCTTCTCCTCCTTCGGCCCACGCTTCTTCTTGTCCTCCGCCTCCTGCAACTCGGCAGCTTTTTGCTTCTCAGCCTCTAGCTCCTTCTTGTATGCCTCACTCCATTTCAAGAAGCTCTCCCTTGTGACTTTCTCGCCCTCAAACTTTCTGTTCTCCTCTTCCTCCGCCTGTGCCTTGGCCGCATCTAACTCTGCCTGCACCGCCAATTGTCGCTCCGCCATGAGCTGTTCCGCCGCATCTTTCAACGTACTTACGAGTGTGAAGATCATTTGGATACCCAAGTTCTCCTCAATCGTCTCCTGCAGCGACTCCAGCAATCGGTCCTTGTCATCTTGAATGTCGAGATGCTCATGCTTTGAGGCATTTGGTGGTTGTGTGATGTCCAWGACTGGAGCTACATCTGGGTATTCTTCTGGGTATTTGACGTTCAAGATCAGAACGGGATCCTCTGTTTCGTCATCCTCATGTCTTCCGGTGTCGAGAGCTATGGAGATGCGGAATTCGGTGGGCGAGATTTCGTGAATCTCGTCCGGGTATATTGAGGCAAGGACTTCGCGCTCTTCGGCCTGTTCTTCGGCACCCATGATAGAGGAATGAGGGCGTGTTTGGTGGAATGTGCGTAATGTGAGATGTTTCGAAGGTGGGGTATTCTCAGAAAGTCCGGTACCTGTGCATGAACGGCACTCTTCACTTTTGTGGAGCTATACCAATCACACAGATCATCGACCATCTTACTTTTCCAACAACAACTCCAGCCAAGAAATGTCAGTTCCCAGCCCAGCGTCACAATCGCTTGCTGCTCTCTCCATCTCATCGCCCTCAGAAGCTCAACCACCTCCAGCTTCGGATCTTCGAAACATCAGATCGTATCCGCCCTTCTACACTCTCCAGCCAAACCTCACGATTCGAGCTCGCCAATTGGAACTATGGTCCAGCCTCATAACCTCTTACTGCGCCACCAACCACATATTCCGTCTTTCCCTCTCATCTCCACCTCCAGACCTCTTCTCCAACACTACCATCAAGCGGAGCCTCAAAGCAGCCGATATCAAAACGGTGCTGGAGTCTATGGGAAAGACTATTGAGTGGTTGTCGGCGGATAAGAGCGCATGTCTGGTATGGTGGCGGAGTGCAGAAGAATGGGCGGATGCTCTGGTGCAGTGGGTCGAGGGAACTGGACAGAAGGGCGCAGTGTTGACTGTCTACGAGTTGAGAGAGACGGGCGATTGGCGAGGCATGGAGGAAGTCATGCTCAGGAAGGTCTTGACTCTGCTAGCTAAAAAGGGCAAGGCAGCTATCTTTGCAGTGGGCGATGGTGAGGGTGTCAAGTTCTTCTGAACGAACAGACTTACATCAGGAGGTTGACTTCCCCTATCAACGGCACCGTCCAAGGCACTGGAAACTGGATGTTGACACGACACCGCCAACAAGAAAAGGAGCGCACTATTGCCGGTCTACGGAATGTAATAGCTGAGGTCGTTGCCGTCCTGCAATTCGTACCCGGTGAAGCCATTGCCTAAAAATTTCCMCCGGTTTGCGCTACGATACTTGATCTCGAAGTCCTCTGGCCGCAACCTGCCGTTCACGAGCTTCTCATAGAGGATCGCACTTCCCGCAAAAGTCGCCGTCACTCTTCCATTCACCCGGTTGGCCTTGTACCAAGACCGGCACCCGCCAGTCCAAGTGAGCGTCTTATGGATCTGGTCTCCATATCTCACGAATTCATCGACCACCTCCTGCTTGGGAGCCACGCATGCAATGTCTTCGTATGCCATTTTCTGTATCCACCGAATCATCCATTCGGCCGACCAGTCAAGGGAGAAGATGAGTGAGCCGTGGCCAACTGTGGCGTTGGGCCCAGTGAAGAAGAAGAGATTGGGCATGTCAGGGCATGCCAGTGATAGATAGCTCTCGGGCTCATCTTTCCACTTCTCTGCTAAGCTGACACCATCCCTGCCGATGAGAGGGAAAGATGGGACCTGGGAGATGTCGAAACCCGTCGCGCAGATTATTACATCGAATTCACGGGAGTTCCCATCCTTGGTGTGGATCTCTGAGGCTGTAATGTGTGAAATCTCGCTGTTTTCGAGATGCACATTTGGTTGCGTGAAGGCCTCGAGGTATCCCGTTCCTGGCGTGATTCTCCTGCAGCCAAGCTCATACTTCGGTATCAGCTTCTCGCACAGCACAGGATCATGATTCAGCTTTTCCTTCATCTGTTCAATCGCAAACTGCGTCATCTCGGTATTGTAATCCGAGCCTTTGACAAAGAGCTTGAAATTCTTGTTCACGCTCCCCTGTACGGTCTTACGATACTTTCGCAACTCTGCTGGATCTCGGAAGCGTTGCTTATCCTCCTCGGTGTACGCAGGATTTGGATCTGGATCCTCGCCGCCGAGAATCTTAGCGGGTGCACTGCGAGAGAAGATCCAAGTGGGTGTTCGTTGGAAACTGGTCACTTCATTTCGCAACTCGGGTTTTACCATTWCGGGTAAGATCTGGATTCCACTCGATCCGTTGCCAATCACTGCGATCTTCTTTTTGGTGTAATCGTAAGAATGGTCCCAAGCAGCACTGTGGACTTTCTTCCCCTGGAATGTCTCGATGCCAGGAATAGATGGCCAGTTCCAGCTCGAGAGGAATCCGCGGGCTGAGATGAGGATATCCACATGGTCTGTAAATGTCTCTGCACCGCCATTCTTTGAGATCTCCAGCTTCCACTCGCTCTGCTCTTCGATCCATCTGGCATCGCGGACATAATGGTCGAACAGGACGTTTTGATCCAGTTTCCATTTCTTTACGGCCATCTGGAAGTACTCCTGAATCTGCTCCCCCCGGCTGAAGAAGTGGGACCATTCCGGGTAGGGCTCAAAAGGGAAACAGTAGATCGCCGAAGGGACGTCGCAGCGAACACCGGGATATGTGTTGGCGTCCCATGTCCCTCCAACTGTGGATCGAGACTCATAGATCTTCCAGTCTAGTAGATCTTTGAACTCTTCGGCATATTTATACTGAAGTTTGTGGGCCATCGACATGCCAGAGAAACCAGCTCCAATTATTGCGAGGCGAAGTCTTTTGGTGGGTGTAAAGGCTGGGACGTCATTCAAGGGTATGCTTATGTTGGACATACGAGAAGAGTGAGCATGGGCTGTTGGAGGGGGAGGGATGTCTGTGCCGTTAGCATGGTTGGTTTCTTGCTCGAGGGAGCCATTCTGCGTGACATCGATTTCGGCCATTTCGAATCAGTGAGTTGTCGTTTGTGTTAACAACTGAACGAAATGAAGAGGGCAGTCGTTGTCTGTTGTAAACACTTATCTTGCCGTTGTTTCCGAGCAGGAAATGCGATGTCGCTCGGCTACACGGTGGCGTTGGAAGTGTGGGGTTTGTACACTTTGCGGAGATGAACTTGGAGACGAGAAGTGTAGGGTCATCCATACACATGTATGGACGGCAGAACATTTAGCAAATCTCTACATCTCCAAGTTCTGTTGGAATATATGACCGCTTTTCACCTAAACCTCAATGTATGGAAATGCCTTGAGGGTGTTGCCGAAAGCATAACCTCGGCCGGCAGTCGCGAGGGAATGATCTGGCGAATACGCTAGGAGGAAGTCTAAAGAACATCACGTCGTCCATCATCTCGTACTTACATTACCATCGACTGTTCATACATATAGAGCTCGTCCGACTATACTACAAACATATCGACCGACAGCATGTCGACCGCTCATTTCAGGATAAAGGAACACACTTTACCAACCTCACACATTCGGGAATATCCTAGAGGTACTGCAGGCGATCAAGAGGTTGTCCTAAGCCTTGCCATCAAGCAATACACTCCTTTGGACTCAAAATTCGAGGACGAAGGCGATGTCACCATTATCGGAGCGCATGCAAACGGATTCCCCAAGGTATGGATCTCAGCAACTATAGCTGTTCGAATCGTACTTACAACGAGCAGGAATTATATGAGCCCTTGTGGGACGACTTGTATGAACGGCTGAAAGCTAAGAATGTACGGATACGCAGTGTCTGGATTGCAGATGTTTCATACCAAGGCCAATCAGGGGTGTTGAATGAAAATGAACTGGGCAATGATCGTATGCAGCACCCCGACATCTTCAAGTGTCGATAAGACTCATGCACTGATTCGTGTCTAGCTTCATGGATGGACCACCCTCGAGATCTATTCCTGATGGTGAATCACTTTCGTAAGCATATGAAGCGCCCTATCGTGGGCATGGGACATAGCATGGGTGGCAACAACTTGATCAACTTGTCCCTCATGCACCCAAGGTTATTCACTTCCTTCGTTTTCATGGATCCCGTTATTCAGAAGGAAGCCACGCTTTCAGGAACCTTCAACGTCGCGAAAGCTTCTGCAGGTCGAAGAGACCGCTGGCCAAGTAGGGAAGCTGCAAAGGCATCATTCAAACGATCAAAGTTCTACCAGACCTGGGATCCACGAGTTCTCGACAGATGGGTCGAGCATGGTCTGCGCGAGCTGCCCACAGCCATCTATCCAGCCATTCAGGCGTCTTCCAATACGCTATCGACCATCTCTGCGGATCCAACAACGGCATCTGGTGTACCGGACAAGAATTCCGAGACAGAAGTGACACTTAAGACGACGAAGCACCAAGAAGTTCTCAGCTTTGCTCGCGCAAATTTCCCAACGGCAGAGTTTCCTTATCCCATCTCCGAGTCGAATCCTTCAACGCATCCGGACATGCCGCTTTCAAAGAGCGCGAAGGCTCCTTTCTACAGGCCAGAACCAATTACGACGTTCACAAAGTTGCCGTTCGTCAGACCAAACGTGTTATATCTATTTGCCGACCAGTCAGACATGTCCATCCCAAGTATGAAGGCGGACAAGATGGCAGCGACTGGCGTTGGGGTTGGTGGWTCTGGAGGCGTAAAGCAGGGAAGGGTGGCTGAAGTAACGTTCAAAGGCGTTGGTCACTTGTTCCCCATGGAGATAACCTCTCAAGCCGCTGAAGCCGCTGCTRAGTGGATTGCGCCGGAGATAGAGCGATTCCGCAAGATCGAAGAAGCTCACCGACAAGAGTGGAGTCAGGTGCCTAAAGAGCAGAAGAGCTTGATGAGTGAGAAGTTCAAAGAGGTGATGATGGGAGACTGGAAACAGTATCAAGTGGAAGCACCAAAGACAAAACTTTAATAGTCTCTGTGGTGGAAAAACTGATTGATCGATCCCCCGGCCCAAGTCTTCCTTATCAAGCTCCACCCTGATTCTCAGCACTCTTCCCGGCGAACCGCTTTCAAATGAGTATACGTTGGCCGTCGGCGATAACAAGTCGCACCAACTTCAGGAGACTCAGTTCAAGTGAGGTAGTCGCCCTCCTCGCTCTTGGCCTCCTGCTTGACCTTCGGCTTCTTGGTCGGCGTCTTGAATGGCGTCTTGGTCTCCTCGTCGTCCTCGTCGCGGGCGCAGCTTGCATTTTCAGACTCAGCAGCGCTTGGCTCCTCGGCTCTCTCTGTTTTATCAATCAGCATGTGAGTCAAGTTTATCTCGACAGAAAAAGAAATCTCACTGCGCTTCGAGGATGCTGGCGTCGCGGATTTGCCTCCACCATTCTTGGGCTTGGACTTGACCGGGGTCACGTCGACGTTGATTTCGCCCTTGGCGATCTGTTCGTTGATCTCTTTGGCGCGAGCTTTGACGGCGCGGAAGCGGTGCTCGTAGCCACTCTTGGTGGTGGAGCCATCCATCTTCGCCATCAGGGCGAAGTGTTGTGCGCCCACGGTGACGCCGGAGCTGAGGAGAGATGCCAGGAGACAGCTCACGATCTCGAAGGAGAAGGTCTGGTCGGTGGTTGCGGTTGGAGCCATGATGGTCTCGGGTGGATGATTGAGTGGGTGATGGAATGAATGGTTGAGTGTTGATGGGATTGGAAACCAAAAGTTGATGATGTTGAAGAAAATAAGAGGAACTTCGAGCGGAAGAGAAGGGCGGTGGTGCTGCGAGAGACTTATAGGCATCCGCTGCGGGGGTCTTCGAGGAGCCAATCATAAGAGAGCAGCGAGGTGAGGCACTGAGTGAGCAAGCAAACGCATTCTCATCGGGGATCGAGACTTAATCTTGGTGACAGCCTCACCAATTTCATCCTTGTGTCTCCGTTTGCCATCTTTAGATGTGCCTCTTCGGGTTTTCACCTGCAGCTTTCGGCCTGGAGTTGCCTTGAGACAGCTGCTGCTTGATGTTGAAGCATCTGAGAAGGTCATGGAAGATCTTACTGGAGACTGCAGACTTTCTTTCACCTACTCGAAGCTAATAGTCTCATCGTTGGCTATATGCTCTGATCACCGTGGTCGATTTCGGCCCCTTTTCGACTCGATAGCATCTTTCCACACCGAATGACCTCTAAGGTGAGCTTCTCGCAACTACAATTCGCAACCGTCTTCGTCCCGCTGCTCTCCAAGGAGGTCCTTCATGCCCCTCCAAGTCGTCGCTGAGCGCGATGTCCACAACCGTCAATATCGAAGGGGCGACACTCAGGCGTGGTGCTTCACCGTATCGTCTTTTACCAGTCGTGACAGTCCTCTCCATGGTGAGAATCCCCGTAGAGACCCGCATCTGGTGCTGTGATTGGAAGAAGTGCCCGCGTATCTGATAAATACATGTGATCTGCCGTCCTCCCACGACTTCCCACACTCCAAACGCTCTCGAAGGGAAACCTGAGCAGTGCTTCAACTAGGGCGGAGGCTATGTAGCGAGTACATGCTCAATAAGGCAGAAGTAGGTAGTGAGCAGTCCGTGTATCTCCCGGCGGCAGGAGAAGTCGACTTGCGTGTAACAGCTTGGCTTGAATTATCTTCTGTTTTACGATGTGCTCGCCTTCTTTGTATCTGGCTCGTCAACTGCAGCCTGAGCAAAGAACTTCGCCTTCCCCAGCGCTTTGATAACCCGCAGCGCTAGTAGATCCTCCCCAACATGCTCCTGCTCCACCAGACGCTGGAATATGCTCTTCCGTTCGGTCGTTCTGCTCTCCATAAGCTTCGCGTCGTGTGCATCACTTTCGGCTTTGCGTCGCTGTTCCCTCTCCTGCTGCTCTTTCTGGGCAGTCTCCCTGTAAGCACTTCCAGTGCCTCGCTCGGGCAACTCATGCTTGAATCGGCAGGATTCGCCATCTCGGCATCGACCGGTGGCAACATAGTCCCGACAGAGGATTTTCTTGGTGGCTGGAATGTCGTTTGATTGCTTTGAGCTGACTTCCTCTGGGGGTCCATCGWCATCTGAGTCCGAAGAATCCGAACTGATAATAGAGGAATCTTCTGAGCTTGAAGACTGAGCAGAATCGGCTTTTAGGGCGTCTTCTTCGTCGTTTTCCTGCTGCTCAGGATTTTCTTGAACGTCTGAAGAGTTTTGACAAGCAGGCGCCGACTCTGGAACAGGAACAGCGGTAGGCAATCCCAATGCTTCCGCCTGGGCTTGAGCCTCCGCAGCTTGCAGGTCGCCAGCATTGGCTTTTGCGAGTGCCAGTTTCGCCTCGCTCTTGGCGACTTTCTTTCTCAAAGCAGCGAGAGATTCCGTTTGAGTAGCCAATTCCTTCTTCGCCTTCTCGAGCTTGTTTTCCGGCAGAACAATGGGAGCTGGTCTCCTGGCTATACGAAGAGCTCTACTCGCCTCGAACAATAATCTCTTCCTCTCAACTCCCAATTGACGCTTTTCCTCCAGCTTAGCGGCCATGCGAGTTCGCGTGGGATAATTTCTCGCTCTCTCCTCCTTCCACRCAGCAAGGTCTGCAGCTGACTTTAGTGACAAAACTGTGCCATTGTGCTCGAAAGTGAGGCTGGCACCGGCCTCTGCGAACATGGCTTCCTCGTCGACATCCTCTTCGTCATTATCACTCTCCGAGGACGAGTACTGCATTTCGCCATGAGGGGTAAGTCCTAGAGCGTTTGTAGCCCGCTTGGGCGGTTGAGCCCGCTGCAAGCTCTGAGCTGAGCGGAGTGGTGGAGGCAGGGCCTGGCGTAGACCGATAGGAGCACCAAAGCTGGGCACAGAAGGAGCCGTTGGAGTGTCTGCTGTCTTCGTCTCAGTCTGCAGGGGAGGCGAGCCTCGGAGTGCATCGAGTTTGCGTTTGTGGCCGGCCAACGTTCTCGATGGAGTCGGAGTAGTATTTCTGAGCTGGTTTTGTCCAAGGCTCGGAAGGTTCACATTTCCTTGAAATGCAGGGTTGATGTAGGCTCCTGGTGGAAGTCCATGGAAAGAAGGTACCGGCTGTTGACGGATTGGAGGATTGGACTGTACATTTTGTGATTGAAATACATTATTTCCGCCTCGTCCACCGCGACCTCTGTTTCCGTTGTCGGATCCTCTGGCTTGCCCTCGTCCTCTTCCTCTGCCACGGCCTCGGCCTGAAGTTTCGGATTGTTGATATTGATTCTCCGGCGTCCACGRAGCCTTCGGAGGTGGCGGCGGCGGTGGTGGAAATTGGAAGCCACTCATGTTGATTCCACGTAGATCATCTTAGGATGTTCCAAATGGACAATCTAGCTGATGTAAGGAGGAGGTTGAAGTGAATAGAAGTGGATTTTGGTAGACTTTCGGCTCGCGGCGTGACACCCGATTGGTGTGCCCATCAGCACTAACCTTTTCTTCCACCATCAGGGCAGTCTCCCATCTCTCGTGTCACAACACACTTCACATCRTGCGACGATTTCAATTATGATAACAAGACATTTCGCTTCTTTCATCTGTCACCTCTGACCAATCACTCTCAAGCATCCTCTGCACGGTCATCACAATGTTCACCCTGGTTTGATGCCCCAACTCCGATTTTACGATATTTACTCACAAAAATCACAGGTCACCCTGGCAGACGTCGTGCAAATTGCGCCCAAAGACTTTGCAAAACCCAGTATTCGAGCCATTGAGGACTTCATCAACAGCAAATATGCCGACAAAGTGATCCATAAGGTGGGTCTCTGCWTCGGCTTCCACTCCCTCATCTCCTCCTCGGAAGGTCTCATAGGTCACGGAACCGGAATTGTAAATGTCAACGTGGACTTCAAACTCATCGTCTTCCGGCCCTTCAAAGGGGAGATTATTCGCGCAACCATCACGCAATCCTCACCAGCCGGAATTTACCTCTCCGTGGATTTCTACGAAGATCTAGTGGTACCACCGGAGACACTGTTCGAGAACACCACCTGGGAGAAGGACGAGAGCGATACTTGGGCTTTTGTGTGGAAGTCTGATGATGGGAATGGAGGGGAGAATGCATTTTACTTTGATAATGCCGAGAGCTGCATGATGCGGATCGAAGACGAGCAGTGGAATGACGTCTCGCCCGATGCGTTGAGATCGCAAAACTATGAGACGCAGGAGGAAGAGGACCAGGCGAGACGAGCCCCGCCGTATCTTATTCGGGGGAGTATGGCGCTTGCTGGACTGGGACCTACGCTTTGGTGGACGGGTGAGGGCGCAGAGCCCGCTGTGGATGGTGGCGAGGATGAGGTTATGAATGGGACTTGAGGGAACTTCAAGTCATACCACGAAGGCAGTCTTCCGCCAATCTGACTCCGGGCCGTCAGCTCACAACACATTGTGTTGCGAAGAGTTCATGGCTGAGCTGTGATCACGAGATGGTGTTCCTGAGCCGAAGATATCGGGAGGGCGTAGCGCCTCGCGGCCTGGCGGTTAACTTGGGAGCTTTCAGGACCCACTGAGTGGAGCACAAGATGCTCTCCTCGCCAGACATGCGTGCAGAGCCGTGTCAAGGGCTGAGAAGACATTGGTCCTGCAGAGATGTGCGATGCCATGGCATTCAGTGTTGATCACATGCAATTCATTGGGATGGAAAGACATGAATATGAAGATAAAGGTGCATGTTGCGAGTGGCATACTATGCACATCCGAGTCTGCTATCTACCTGTTCCGAGGAACAGCGGCCCAGTCCTTCTCATGCTAACGCCTTCGAAACTCATACTCCGTCCAGGTCATGCCTTCATCATAGTGGTAGTGGTACAAAAAGCCCAATTGCGCCTTCGCTAACCCAGTAAAGCGCTCATCCCGTGCCATTCCTTCCATCATATTTGCGCGGTGGAGGGGTTCTGGCTCTCAGCGGTCCCAGCACCAGCTCCTGGACCTAGACTGCCCGGTTCCTCGTGATCGCCATTCAATCCTCTTGCCCGGCCGAGTCCCATCGCCCACTTCATCTGCTTTACAACCGTGTCCATCTCCGTGCTCAATTTCCTCGTCCTCTCTGCTTCCTCCTTGGACTCCATCTCCGCGCTCTGCATTCTCGCCGTAAGCGCGTCTTTCAATTCGCCCCACTTGCCGAGCATCTCCGCTTGCACTTTCTTCGCTCGTTCAAGTTCCTGTCTCATCTGCTCGCTTACAACGTCCAGCCTCTCCAACCTGGCCTCCTGCTCCTCCCTGTGTTGCTTCAGGGCGGCAACCTCTTTTCTGGTAGACTCCAGTCTTGTCTTGTACGTCGTGCTCAACTGCTTGTGACTCGTCTCCAATATTGCTGCATGAGTGGTGGCATGCTTCTCGCTCTCCATGAGATTCTGCAGCTCCCGCCTCTTCTCCTCGACAGCCTCGTCTCTCTCCGTCTCCAGAGCCTGCGACCGTGACTCGAAGCCTTCTCTTCTCTTTCTCTCGGTCTGTAGGTCGGCTTTCAGCTCAGCAATCATGCGGTCGCGTCTCGCAAGCAACGCATTGTCGACACCCCGTGCGTGAGTAAGGTTATCATTCTCAGCCTGGAGCGCATCGATTCTAGGTTTCGTGACTTGTAGTGACCGTTGCAGTTCCTCGCCTTTGATGATTTGTTCTTTGAGCTCGCGTTTCAGCCGGTCGTTGTCCGTCATGAGCTTTTCTATTACTCGGCCTGACTTTCCGCCTGTAGTCGCGTGGCCCACAGCAGAGCTCCAGGGAAGGCTGCCACCACTGTCGGAGACTGGCGAAGGCGGTGCATTCTCAGAATTGGGCGGCCGGGAGAGGGAAGAGACGTCGCCCGAGGTGCGGCGGGTGCCATTGGGAACGGGTGTGAGGAGAATATTGCTGGGTGTGGTCGCACTATTCTCAGCCTTGCCATTTGGCGACGAATTGTTGCTGAAGTGGTAGCCGCTCATTGCGACCTCGGGGAGAAGCTGGCCTGCAGAGTAGAGCGGTGGTGGTGAGTCCTCATCGGTCTTGGTCGGCGGGGTCGCTGGTGGCTGAGGCTGAGGCAGTGGTGGCAGGTGTTGCAAGGACGCGCGAGCGGCGAACTCTGTAAATGAGCGTCAATGGTTAGTTTCTGTTGGTTTTGGTGGTGCAGCGCGTCGTGAAACACAGGTGTGAGTGAGCAATGCCCGGTGCGCACGCCAGGGCAACGACAATTCTGGCGATAGTGTCGAACGGCAAGCGAGATCGACAGGCGGCAGATCAACCCATGCGCGTCCTGGCGTGACCGATCGGCGACGGCCAACAAAGGCCATCTTTGGCGTTGCCGCTTCTATTGAGAGTGTCTTTGGGCGCAAGAATTAGAAGTAAAAAAAAGGTGTCACATACCACCTGCGAGCGAGAAGAAGGTGTCACTGTCAGTAAAAGTATCGAGCCGGATCGTGTGGGAAATCGAATTGGGCCTTTTCATACGCAGTTTGGAGGCCATCGTCATCTTCGGCGGGGTTGTTAGAAATGCCGTCGAGTTTGAGAGAGCTGTTGCGCTGTTAGTGGTTGTTATTGCCAGTCACGCAAGAACTGTGCAATGTTGTGGTGAGAAGGTGAAAGCAAGCTGCGAGAAAGAAATAATAGCACCACGTCGACGTTACTCAGACTGTTTGCGTTTCATTTCACGAGCTGTCTCAAACAGGGTCGCTACCGGTAGCTGATAAGGCTCCCGTACCGGCAACAGCGGGAGGACCCTTTCCTTATGCCGATCGCGGTATACCTATTTATGCATGGCACCCTCTCCACGGTGATGCCAACTCAGGCTGGCATTGGGCAGCGCGGCACTCCACAATGTGAGCCCAGTCCAGAGCCATATGCACGGCATGCGGCGACCCATCAATCCTATGACTCGGGTCCCTCTAGGAGGTTGAGCACCTCCTCGACAAGCCCTCTCGTCGTCTACAACGTCGCCCCTGCAGGTGTGCCAGGTACCAGGTATGCTGCCTAAGCCTCCTCCTTTTTCGCAGCATCTTCCTTCAAGACATCAGGCCTGTACTTCCCCAATATCTTTCCCGCCGCGCTTTTGGCGTCCGCATTTTCCCTCCACAACTTTTGCACGCAATCCAACACCAGCTCCCTCACGGGGGGCCTAAACATGACCAAGTAAAGCAGCRCATTGCAGCTGATGGCGACCCGCTCTGGATCCTCCGCAATCTTTCTCACCCGGTCTAACACGCTGACATTCACCGCCGGAATCTCACTCAGAACCCGAATGATGATCTTGCCATCCTTCACATCAAGGTACGGGAGAATGTTGTCGAACAGCCTCAGTAACCAGGGCCAATAATTCGGCAAATCCCCATCCCCTTCCTCGGCGGCTCCATCCTGCTGTCGCTGTTTGAGCAGCAAGCAATCTGAATACCACTCCTCGTTTAGCCATATGATGGCCACCTCGATACGGGTTCGGAAGCTCTCCATGACATAGTTCAACAGCGTCTCCCGAATTCCATCCGAGAGGTTGAATGCTGAGCCTTTCTTGTTCACTGTCCTCGTCTCGCCCTCGGTCTTGATGGCACTTCCTTCAAGATCGAAACTTGCCCGCGTCGCAAGTCTTGTCACGAGCGTGATCCAGCCTTCTCGGTCATGTCCTGTGGGATTCGCAGCAACTAATCTATTGAAGCCGTGCTCATTTGACTGCTTGCCCTTCGTCTTTGTATCCTTGTCCAGTTCTGCCAGTGTTCCAAACACCCGCGTGAGTGCTGTTTTGCTGTACTCGTCTCGAGCCTGTTCGTTGAGCGTTGGAGGTGCCGGCMGGTTGAAAGATCCCACCGCGACTGAAGTGGTGATCTCCTGTGGAGGTGCTTGATCCAGTCTGTCTAGGACTTGATCCGTTGCGTCGCCCAGAGAAAGCGTCGGGTCGTAGTCGTCGTCATCGTCTACTGTTCCCACTACATCTGCAGCGACCGCCAGCGCAGATGCAGGAGCTTGGCGACTGACGCTCAACCACCGTGCTCGGACTACGTTGATCGCGTCGTTCAGTTTGTCTTGGGAGAAGGATTGGAAGATAGCTGGGACGAGTTGGGTGACGGCCTGTGCGGGTAAGCGCTCGGCATGAAACGTGTTTGCTCGGGCATCTGCTGTGAGCGTCCATAATTGAGCGATGGAAACAGGCCCTGGTGGTAATGGTGGGTAGCTGGGAGGCTGTGGTTGTTGTGGTGGTGGAGGCGGCCTTTGCAATTGTGTAGCACCGTTGGTGACAGCATTGTCCAGACGTTGTCGCTTTGCGTCGTCGAGACCATCGATGGGCTCGTTGGGCGCGGGGCGCTTGAGGTGTTGTATCGACAACGCCTCTGTCAAGTGGTGCTTTAAACGCTCCACCTGTTGCTGCAGTCTCAAAGCGAATGTGCTATTGGGATTCCTCTTCAGGCAGTTGAGCAGGAAGGACATGGTGGTCCTTGTCATACTGCGAATGGCAATCTTCTCCTGGCCACTCATTGGCCTGCCCGCGAGTTTGAGCGGATTGAATTGTAGAACAGTAGCGAGAATTTTGCTCGAGACGCTCGCACGCTTCTGCACAAGGGTCGCAAGAGCGTTCAGAGTGGCCGTCACAATCAGAGGGTCGGTCATGTTGTCTTGAAGCACGCCCAACAATCTATCCAGCAATCCAGAAGCCTCAGCCTCTAGATTCGCAGGCGGGACGATGGGATGGTCCCGCGGCACCAAGGCCAGACTGATCTCGTACTCTGGCCTCCTGGGATCTGCAATCAAGCCTGGAGTCTGCGTTTGTACCACACACGCCACGAACTTGATGCAGCACATCCTCACACCAGGCCCGGTCGTGTCCATTCTGCGCAAGATGCTACTCTTGATGCCGGCAATCTTCGCCCACGTCTCACTATCTGCAGGCGTGGTCGCGGTATGTCGAAAGACAAACTCGTAAATGCTCGCAGCGCATTGCACAGCGCTTTTCACAACATTCCTGTCCTCGTCCTCGCCCATCGTCTCCTTCCTGCTCAAGTAGCCCTTGATTGTGTCGAGCACAGCCAGTGACATCTGCTGCTTTTCATCCCGCGTCACCACCTGCGATGCAAACGTCTCCGCGAGAAAGTCGGCGCCCCATCGTCGCAGCTCGACGTGGGCAGCGGGCGCAATGACTTGGATGATGCCCGGGACTACTTGAGGATACAGCGTATGGTCCCGTAGCAGGATGTCGCGCGCGGACTTTAGCGAGTGCACGGTATCTGCCAGTGAGGCCATGGCCGACAACACTGCGAGCGAAAGGGCACGCTGCAGCCTGCGTGGTTGTTGTTGATGGAGTCACGAGGCAACACAAGCAGCTATGTATTTACAATCTGCCTCCAGGATTCAGTCAGTACGGTACTGGGTGGGTGATCATCGCCAGTGGAAGGCGGTGCTGCTGGTGATGTGAAGTGCACGCGACGGCAGGTTGACGAATTCAATGGGTGAAGACCAGAGTGAAGTGTTAGCTGATGTGGTGGTGCAAGAAGGCCCGGGGACGTGTCGGGGGAGCTCGCTCGTGATCGCGGAAGGTTACGCGAGCATGCAAGATGATGATGATGAACTTCAGTCCAACCGCCTCTTGAACAATAGTCACCGCCGACATGCCTCTCGGAAGGTATGTATAGGTAACCTTCTATGATCATACAATCGACATCTGACCTCGTTCTAGAATACCCCAGTCATCGTACTACGACAAGAACAACCGACCCTCCGCCGCCCTTTACCGAGCGCGACAGCCATACCTCGTCAAGAATGCGTTCACAGGCATTGCCATGGTCGGCTTTGTAGCGGCTGTTTGTATGTGCCACACAATAGCGCCTTTGTATTGGAGGACAAGAGAGTGCTGACTCTTCGCAGATACATGGACGATTCGCGCTGTCGGCCAGGATGAGTTCAGCGATGTCCCAATCCCAGATGCTCCTGCGCAAGCAGCGAGTGCCCCACACACAACCATGGTGAAGAGCGCGGGAAGCTCTCAGTGAGGGTCATGATATAATCCATCCATGGATTGATTTCAGCGGCATTGGGGGGCGTTCGGGGTGGTTGTACATATCCGGTATTTAGGGCAGGCTGTCATGATGCGCAAACGCTGGGGCCGGACGATTCACAGAAACATGCAAGCATAGAGTTATTCTCCAATGCGTTCGCTCTGATTCAACGAGAGAGCTTTGGAGTGAGACAGYCGCACGACAAGGGCATTTGCGCTTACAAGCGTAGGAATGGACGCACAATCACATGTGGTCCCCTTTGGTTCTCTGGAGTTATCGTCGCACGTGCAATATTGCAAAATGCCTCTTCATTCACAGCCTCTGCCCTGGTATCTACAACAAAAGAACCCTTCCAGTCCATCTTCCCTCATGAACCACTGTCAGCAGCGGCGGGTGTGACCTTTAGGTAGTCCGGTACAGGTTGCTCGGCCGGCACTCTGTTCTCCCTCAACTGCTGCAGCTTCTCCTCCTGCGCGGCAAAGGCCTCCTTCTCGTACTTCGCGATGAGCACATCGAGGTTCGCACTGCCTTGTCCTGCAGGGACGTTCCAAGGGCTGCCATGGTTGAATTGCCTAGGCACATCATCAGCATGCGCTCCGCGCTGTGGTCACAACCGATCCCGGCTACAGCGTCACGTACTCGGGGTATCTCAAGTCCACATGGCGTGTGGTGTTATTGGCCTCGTGAATGAACAGCGACCGATCAGCAGCCGCCTGTTCCATAGCCTGCGTATGCAAATCGTTTCGCTGCGCCCATTGTGTCTTATAGTCCGCGTATGTGTCCTGAATTAGGCGGGTGAAGTATGGCTTTTCGGACGTGCCCTGACCGGTGAATTTATAGACTGCGAGAGAGAGCGGAATTGCAGAGATACAGATGTAGAAGCCAGCCTAAGAAGGTCTTGTGTTAGTACATCTGTATGCGCCAACTTGGGCTTGCTCTTCTCACGCCGTAGCTTTCGTTCGCGGGTCCGTGGCTATCGTGACTGTGGGAACCGTGGGAGTCCGACGCCTGGCGTCTCGAGGTCAAGTTCTGAGGACGCAATCGCCGTGCGACGGTGCGTGCTGTTCGTAGAGGCAGCATGATGTGCGGTGTGTGAGGTTGTATCTGCGCATTGGGGAGGGATTGGGGTGTGTCGTTGCTGCTGTCCCCGCACGGACCATTCGATGAACTTCACGTCGATTGTCTCACTTCAAGTTCAGCAAGTCACTCTTCCGCTACAGAAGCGCTCAGGGAGATCCTGCGCAGCCGCCGGATATCACCTTGACGGGGAAGCGTCTCTCTGTGAATGGCCTCCGCATTCACATTGGGCTACCGCTATCGCACTCTCTGATGTTTGCAGATGCTGACGATCCAGAAAGAAGGACATGCATTTTGAGTGTCATGAGGCATATTCTAGCGGAATGAGCGCGGAAACTTGTACACAGAGAGGTCAGAGTCTACACAGAAGAAGTAGCCCGTACCTGGCCCATGAGACTCCCAATGGCCACGAGACCCGAAYCGTGCTCAAGATGATCTCAAGCAAGCTCTGCGGATCTGGCGTAAGCACACCTGATGTTAGTTATGTTCCAGAGCGTATCCCGCATATTGGAGGTCRTCGTGCAGCACACTTGTAAGGTACGGCGCCGCCTGCTCATGTTGCTTGTCCTAACGTGGTTCATCCGAGCTCGGTTCACGCAAATTGGAAGCAATGGATCGATGGAGAAGCACTGCGGTGCTGGCACGATGCGACTCCTCGAGTTCTGTGGTCAAGGTCTTCCCTTACGACGGAAGGAAAATCAGGGAGCGAGCTCGCGAGTAGCAAGCCTTCGCCTGAAGGCTGAATGTTTAAATTTGGGGGCCAAAGGATACATGCCAGTATTGATTACAGCTATGAGCGAAACCAGACCGGATCCCCGCAGAACGCTCTTCTTCGAGCACCTCTTGCGAAGCGTGCTCGGGTGATCAACATAGGGATCGAGATGCCGTCAAGATGGCTCAATATCGAGAGCCTCGTCCTGTGGAGAGTCGGTAGCTACAGCAGGTGAACATATGGATGAGGTTCTGACCGCTTTGAGGGTTGCGAATTCTATGAGTGAGTACTGAGCTTCTCTATCTTCAAAACACAAATCCACGCCTTGTTCCTCGCTTTGCCGCGGCGTGGGCTACTATTCCCTCCCATCATGCCCTATATTGCAAACAGTGCATCGTCTAAAGTATGCTGATAGATCGCGCCTCGTCATCTTGCGGTCGCCCTGCACGTTCCTTCCTCGCCCCACCTCCACCTCCACCCCACCTCTTACTCTGCTCCAGCACCGCCGTGTCCCATCCACATCACATCACGCATCATCCGCCATGATGACCATCGACAGTGCCCCAAAGGAGGGCACCGCGCACTACTTCCACGCATCTGTTTACAAGTTCACGATGATCGCCCGCACCGCTGTTATCACAACGTTTCAAGCAAAAGTCGGCAACATCGCCGCGCACTGCAAATACAACACAAAAAAGGATGTTAGTATGACCCTGCGCCCAAGAAGCGACCTGGCTTCATATCGTACAACTCTCGTCATGATCCCCAGGGAGTGCAGCCACTTCGAGGTGCTAATCGGGTAACCTCTCAGATATTTATGTTGGCGTGTCCAAGCTCGCAGGGCGCTTTCTGTGACGAGGTGCTGTACGATGTTTTAACTCGATACATCGATGAAGAATTGGCATCAGCGCACCGCGATCGTCGATTGCCCGAGGTGCATCAATTCGCGGAGAGTAAATGGGAATGGGAGCAGGATCGCGAGGAGGAATCAGACTGCGTTGCCGACGAGGACGCCCCGCGAGTATTCCGTCCCCAGGCCGTGACCTCACACACCATAATGGCCACAGGAGAGTGCAGGAAACTCAAGTTCTTTCGGCTACACGAACTCCCCGAAGCATTCTTGCGGCGCACTTTGTGTCCACGCAGCAACACTTCATTCTCCAACGTCATAAATGGTCTGACGTGCYGAGCTGTGTGCTGGCAAAACAATGAGGGGTATCTGTTCAACGGATGTGACGGCGCGGAGTCACTTCGTGGAAGCAACAATTACCAGCAAGTGGAATATCCAAAGTTTCCGGTTCTAAAAGACACGAGGGATCAGGCCGTCCTAGACGAGCTCGACCGCGAAGAGGCAAAAAAGGCTGCGGCTAGCCAGACACAAGCTCGTCTCCCTGGTCCTGGAGTCGACAGTTGGCTCGAAGCAGTTGATCAGACAGAACAGGTGACACCCGATGAGGCGGCGGATTTGCCAAAGGCAACCAAAGGAATGCTGGCAGCCGATGAGATGCATGGCTTTGGGCGACCAAGAGTCCCCATCGGATTCATGCCTGGCATGACAGAGCAAGATGATCCTTCCGATGACGAGCAAGCTCCAAGCGTGGCCAGGGCTCCGTTTGAGGTACTGATGCTGACCGGAACACCGGGGAATACTATACTTGTGAGAAGTTTGTCGAGCTCAGAGACGAGCTCGGTGAGCTCGGATTCCGAATCTACGGCTGAGATAGGAGCGAGAGGTGCGCGGGGCGATTTCGCCTCTCTGTTGCCCGTGGGTGAGAGCAACGAAACGCCCCTGAAAGTTGGCGAGCGGCCAGCGATCCCCAACCCTGCGCAGATGTCTGGTCCTCCAGAGCATTTTCAATTCCAGCRGCGTGCAGATCCCACCACCACAATCTCAACTACCCGAAAGGCGATGGCCCCACCGTCTACTGTACAAGACCCCGCCGAATTCACTGCGTATGACAAGAAGTACGCCGTAGTTGATAACTATGGCCTCACCGCGAATCCTACTCTCTCTGCATTGCATGCACTGGAGAATGACGTGCCAATTCCCGTGAAGGCGAAGCGCCAGCCTGTCGCACCACGGGTCAGGAAGCCTCAGACAGACGTCGACGACAGCGCCCACTCGAAAATTGGTTCGATATCGAAATCTGTTGCGTCCACCTCTGCTCTTACTGCGCACGGTAACAGCAAGTCTGCCTTCCCAGCAACGTGGGAGCAGAATATCAACAGCGGCAGGGCCCCCACCATTGGGCTGATAGATGCTACGTCGACGCCTCTGTCGAGACCTCTGAGACCACCGCCTGGCTTTGAAAACATTTCAGAGAATCACCGTCAACGTGATGTGCCATCGACCCTACACACTGTCTCCCACAGTCTCGTCGATACAACTGAAGTCGGTCTTATGGATAGGTCGCCTCCTCGCGTAAACACAGCTCAGAGGCCAGCATCGAGCAAGATCCTGCAGCCGAAATTGTCCACAAGCAGGTCAGCTAGTGATACCGAAATTCCTCTTGACAAGTTGGCCGTCTTCCCGCCAGCCTTCGATCGCAAGCGCAATACCATGAATCAAAAAGCCGGAAAGAATGTCAAGAGCAAAGGCAAAAAGTTCTCAAATGCCGGCGGAAAGAAAATCGTTGCGGAGCTTCCCAAACCTGATCCTCTACCTGCTCCGCGAGAAAAGAAGGTCATCGAGGTCGCAACACCAAACTCTAGAAAGCAGAGCATGCTCAAGCCTGGCCAGCGAGCCAAAGTCGATGCTCCGCCACCAATCCCAAATGAGTTCCAGCGGGTCCTTTCCGAGATCATTGAAAAGCAATCATCATCGGACAATGAGGACGATGACAATATGTCTACAAACAAAGCATGCAAGCTGCTGCTGAAGTTTTGTCAGCTCTTACTCCTGCCCGATAGTGTCGACTTCAGCAAGCGAGCAGCTTCATCGCCCGAAGTCATCCAGGAAGCCATTGCATCTTCCAAGCCTGACGTACACTACTTCCCACGTCTTACGAGCTCAATTCTTGATGCGCACAAGTTGATCGAGCTCATGGGAGCTGGTGTGACACCCGAATTGGTTTACGAGGTCCGCATCAAGGATGCTACAGGTGTAACCTTGCTCTGTAAGATACCAGCACGCGACAAGACTCKCTTTACCATCAAGCCTCGTGACGACACCCTCGGTAAGTTACTTTGTATTGTCGCCCCTTCCATTCCAAGGAAAGACACTGACCTCGCGAAAACTAGCGTGCGAGTTACTACACTACCCTACCCACGTAAGCTGAATCATCCAGATTTTTGGTCATATCTGATTTGTCCAGGACATTGCTGACCTTCATTCTAGGTATGGGACGCCAGAATGTCACTCGCTCAGCCTCGCGTGGACCATGAGTCGCGCTCGCATGATGCAATCGTGCAATTCGTTTCTTCAATGTCAACAGAGGACATCACACCATCGTTCTGTGCATGGGTCGCTCCTGGATCGTTCGATGTCGAAGCAGTTGAGACCCACCGCATCTTTGAGAACGAACAAGACAGTATCACGTTCCGGGTGGTCGAGAAGCAACACTTGATGATTGACGAGGGCTTCAGAAACGGTCGATACAATTTTCGCGCAGTATCATGTGCAGACGAGGCCGAGATGGTCTACGAGCAGCGTTCGTGGTGGGAGGCCATGTTGGAGACCACCGAGCTGGAGAAGAGACAACAAGTACAAGACATCGCGACTTTTATAGTTGAGACGATCGATAGTGTTGGGTTGCAGAATGAAGGTCCGTGGATGGTGGCCGGTGAGGATGAGGAGGAGAAGCACGCTGCTCCTGCTCTGCTTTACGACGACTTGGGTCGAAAGCATCTCGCGGAGAAGAAGAATCGTCGCTATTAGCACGAGGAACCACTCAGGTGGCTCTTGTGTTGTGCTGACTGAGGAGAAACGATCGTTGACGAAGAGGCCGTATCGCACGCAATATGCATGCGCAGTATAAATTAGCGCACTGTCCACATGAGATAGAACTTGCTCCGCGTTAACTGCAAGCCTACAGATCAGTGAAGTAAAAGTCAACTGTAAGATTACTCCTAGCCTCGCCCACCAATCCGATCCATTGCATGTGACTATATACTACAAGAACATTTGAGCTGCTACTAAATATTACCAATGACAACCATGAATTTTAGCTTGGTTCGCCTCGAACTCTCCTTTTCTCCGAAAGTTTCACCACTATCCTCGCCATCCTCATCAGTCATACCTTCATCAAGCATTAGTGTACTACTCTTCCAACCCCAAGACTGAGCGTAATTGAACAAATCCGGAGCCGATTCATACACCGACAGCATTCTTCCACCCCGGGATGGCGAGTAGATCTTGAAGTAGGTTTTGATGGTTGGCCTTGCGTCCACGTAAGGCGGTAGAGTGGGTACACGGCGTTTGCTAGATAGTGCAGCGAAGCGCTCTGCTTCGTTGGATATTTCTGTATCGCTGTCCGAATCGTCAAACGAGCCGGAATTTCGTGCGCTACGGAAGCCATCGGAAGCGCTCGGTGGTGACGAATCCAGTATATCGATTTGTCCAGACTTTTGCTGACCTCGTGCAAGCAGATCGCGCATATTGCTGCTTCCGGAGCCTGTCGTGAGCTCTGTGTCTTCCGTCCCTACGGCGCTCTCGGAGCCATCACTATCAACACGGTGCAAGTACACTCCAAGCTGTTTGTTGCGTGAGGCTACCCTCTGAACGTAAATATTCCACAAACTGCCGCAATAGAATACTGTTCGTGAGTATACGCGCTTCTTCTCCTTTAGAAGTCTGGGGTTCGGGAATTCTGCCGCAAAGCGGAACGGCGGATATTTGGTGTAATTCACGGGCGCGGGCTCTGCTGGGCCCTCTGCTGGACCACTCTCGCTCAAAGGGCGTGAGCTAGAAGCGGCGAAGTCTGTTGCCCACTGAACATCTTCTGGATGGATAGTAGCGCTCAGTCTGTTGGCGTGATTCTGAGTACTGTTTGCTGTTGCAATTATTGGGTCTGCGCTGCCACCCATGACCTACGAGTGCGCATTGATTAGCATATACGTAGCAGCAGATATGTTCGTCTGGTACTCACTATGTTGCAGTCACTGCTAGGAATCCAGAACTTGCGTGGCTTCCCGTTACCGTCCCATGATCCACTATCAATGTCATCAATTTCGTCCGATTCGGACACCTTGCGCTTTCCTTTCGGGCGCTCGGGGCCTGAGCTGGCGGCTATCGACATGGTGCTTTCTCGTCCTGCGTTCTGTTCTGTTTCATCGTTGCACTGCATGCTGAGTCCTAGGACAAGCTCAGATTCCCGAGCATTGGTGACCCTCTGTCTTAATTCCATTTGCTGCCACAGTRCATTGCTGACGACCTTCTCCGCCATGACTGGAAGGCCCAAGCAGTCCTTGGAATCCCGGATGATTTGCAGTTGCTCAAAGTCCAAGTGAATGTAGTGAATCCCCTCATCCAGGAGAACTAAAAGCGGCTCAACGTCGGGAGACGTATACAACGTGATCCACGCATGTAGATCGTCGTGCACTCTACCTGCTCCAACGCTAGTTCTTCGATAGACTGCGTCAAACCGCACAGCGAGCAGATTGGCCGCTTGGGGCGCCTTCCGGACTCTCCGCTTAGTTCCTGGCTCGATTAGACCAGATGCGAGTGCGTGAAGCTTGAGTCTGCGATTCAAGATTCGCTTTGCCAGTAGCCATCGCTCCCACTCTCCATCGATGAAAAAACCGTCACCGCCAACAATCTCGCGAACAACATCACCTGGGATCCCATCCCAGAACTTCAGAGGCATTTTCCACCCGTCTCTACAAAGCATCGATTTTGCAGACGCCAGCACTTTGTCTCCTGCTCGTCCATAATAATTGGTGGTAACAAGGCTGATAAGAGGCGACAGAGATTGGGTGGTCATCTGGCGTAGCATAGATTCGATGGATGAATCAACCAAGTCACGCATCTCAAGCCAGCACGCAGTTGCGAACAGACCAGCAGGATCATGGGCTTCCTCGGGAGATACACAGCCGTAAAGACGCCTAAGAGCTAGTTCGAAAGAAGCTTGCGTGATCGAGGCATCAATGTCCTCTGGATGAACAGTCATCTCTTTAGCTTGCGCCTCAAGCCAAGGTTCGCTGAGAGCAGTTGCGAAGAAGGGCGAGCGGTCCAGTATCAATCGATGCAACTTATAGCGTTGGCCAAAGGCAATGACCGTGATGTCGGAGTGTTTCCCAGATAGTAGTCCACGAGTGTACAGGTGGTCTGGCAAGGCAGCGGTCTCCGATTGACGGCTACGGACGTAAGCTGAAGGATGTCGAGGTGGCACCATGTAGGAGGTGCTTCGCGAAGAGCCAGGCGAGGTGGCTTGGAATAGGCGGGAGAGCGCATTGATTGTATGCGAATGCCGACTCGGAGGACTAAGCGCAGATGATTGCGCTGAAGAGGTAGGATCATCGGCATCCTTGATCACTGCAGGAAGACGGCGAGGCCCTGTGGCGTACTGCTCGCTTGGATGGTAAGGAGGCGTTGGAAAAGTCGGTATCCTGGACTCTGAAGGGGACTCTAGAGAAAGGGCAAGGACTGGAGCCGACGCTGGAGTTGGAGTCGAGGTCGAAGTTGAAGCCGAAGCCATAGCTCCATGGTTGAGAGGAGGCCCAAAGATGGATGGCGTAGACGAGGTGAATGGTCCATGCGGCAATACGCTATTGCCTTGCTCGGTATGAGAGGGTAGAGAAGGGCTGTAGTGAAGATGGTTACTGCGAGAAGACGGTGTCTGCGCCTCTCTCTCTTCCTCCGCCTCTGCGTTCAGGTCAGATGGAAAGTCCCAAGCCGACATGGTGGAGGAGTTTGAGCGAGAAAACGCGGACAAGAAGTAGTCGTCTTCGTCGCCGTCAAAATTCTCCATCCCGAGCTTTGTGCTCACGTCGAGCGAGAAACAGGAAAGGCAATAATGGGTACCACGAATAGCGTCAAGTCGGCTCGATGGGCTGCGGATGCGAGCGATCAGGCGTCACCTGCCGTTGCTTGTGCTCGCCGTCACACCATTCCGTCACAAGCATGCAGCCCAAAGGTGCAAAGATAGAGCTGAAGGTGATAAACATTCAGGCTTCCCGCGAGGCCCCGCCGGTGAGATCCTCAAAGTCCGCCGGGTGATGTCGTCGCTCGCCCTATGACCTATGAAGGCGCACGGATGTGGACCCTGCTTGCGCCTGTCGATCTCCCGCAAGTGTTTCCGACAATGATGACTACACCACTTTCTCACTTTCACGACTGCGATTCATCTGCTTCTGCTGCTGTCAAACCCTTTCGCCACTATGGCAACCCTACTCACCATGTCGCCGCTACGGGCAAGGCTGGCCGTTCAAGCTGGAAAGCTCTACCAAGAGACATTCGTCTGCAGGAGATGTCTCACCCAGCAAGCCAAAGCCACCCCTCCGAAGACCTTCAAATCGACACGACAAACGCCATTCTTGACTGCTTTTCGCCAGTCTCAGTCAAGAGCACAAAGTTCGGCGACCGCTCCTTCCAACACATCGCCCCTGGCTGCCCTAGGCCGCAACATAGGCGCGACATCCCGTCCGACGATCCAGACGGCATCTTCGACGTCCTCTTTCCCAGCGACCAGTTCAAATTCTGTCGCATACTGGCTACTGGGATCTGCAGTCAGCGTCTTTGGGATCGTGATCTTTGGTGGCCTTACGAGACTCACTGAATCTGGGCTCAGTATCACAGAATGGCGACCTGTGGCAGGCTCATTCCCGCCTCTCAACCAGGAAGACTGGGAGTSTGAGTTTGCACTTTACAGACTCAGTCCGGAATTCAAAATGTTGAACAGTCGAATGAATCTGGAAGAGTTCAAGCAAATTTACTGGATGGAATGGGGGCATAGGCTGTGGGGACGAGTCGTTGGCATTACATTCCTCCTGCCGACAGCCTACTTTTTCGCCCGGAGGAAGGTCAGTCCGATGATGGCAACAAGACTTGTGGGAATCTGCGGCTTGATTGGATTCCAAGGAGTAATTGGCTGGTGGATGGTCAAGAGTGGACTCAAGGACGATCTGTTTGACACAGGGAGTCATCCTCGAGTGAGCCAGTACCGACTTGCTGCGCATCTAGGGACTGCCTTTGTCGCATACTTGGCCATGCTGTCCAACGGTCTCTACATTCTACGAGAAAACAAAATGCTGAAGAATCCCGCCGAGGCTGCCAAGTTGCTCGAGACGCTTCAAAGCCCTGCACTGAAGCCTTTTAGACGAATGGTTGGAGCACTCTCGGTTCTTGTCTACGTAACAGCAATGTCCGGAGCGCTGGTCGCTGGTTTGGACGCCGGTTTGATCTACAACGACTTCCCATGGATGGGACAAGGCTTGCTTCCACCAAAGCAGGAAATGCTCGATCCCTTCTACTCCCACACGCCCGATCAGAGCGATTTAGTTTGGCGAAACATGCTGGAGAACCCCGTGCTTTGTCAGGTTGATCACAAAGCGCTGGCAACCACCACCTTCACCTCCATCATCGCTCTCTGGGTATACAGCCGGACACGAAGGAGCCTACCAAAAGCAGCGAAGACTAGCATGTTAGGCGTGGTTCATTTGGCCACTCTGCAAGTCGCTCTTGGAATTACAACATTGTGGTACTTGGTCCCTACAGCGCTTGGAAGCGCACATCAAGCAGGTGCATTGGCACTGCTTAGCGGAGTGTTTCTACTTCGCAGCCGTGTCCACGTCTCAAAGCGAACGTTGAAGCTGGTTCAGCAGGCTGTGGCCAAGGGTTCTCGTGCTTGAGGATGAAAGGCAATACATAGAATATATAGACACATGTGTATAATAAACAACGTTCACTTTCAGTTCAATGATAGTAATGCGATCGATGAAAAGCTGCTCCGGCGGTTGGCGATATCCGCAATCTACGTCATTCTAGCTGAAGCGAGTTGCTGAAGCGAGCTGGATAGATTGTGGAACACGAACCCCTGTCTTCCAAAGCAGGATTGCGCAGGCCGAACCGTGGTATGGTCTCGCTTGCGTGTGCATCCATCTTCAACTGATCAGTTTGTCCACGAACCCCCCACATTCTAACTTGCTGAGCACTATCCTGAGATATCCACCATGTCCTCCACCGCAGTCACGAAGCCGCAATCAAAGGAAGTCTACCAGACCCCGGACGGCTCTGGAGTCATCGAAGAGAAGGAGGCTAGTTCGAAGGCCTCGGCTAGCGTAGGCATCATCCTGAGCTTTACAGTTCTTCAAACCCGCTGACCAAAACCATCTAGGCCGGCCTCAATTTGAACGTTTTCGGCGCAGTGGCTGGCATGTTATCCAGTAAATCTTCAAAGTCGACCGATGAAGATGGGAGCATTGTCGAGACTCGAGAAAACCAGGCCCAAGCCCAAGGTAAGGCTGTCCATTCGATGACCTTCGAATCAAGCTGATCTCGAGACCAAGGGGCTGCAGCGGGTAATCTTAATGCCCGGGCAGCGGCAGATGCGGAGCAACATGGCCGCCAGATGCGAGCTGCCATCGAAGAGCGGAATGGTTCATAGCTGTGTAGTGCAGGTGTGATGCTGTGGGCGGTGATATGAATCATGCTTTCCAGACCAGCCGCGATTGTCCAAGTTCTTGGTGTTCGTTCGGTATTGTCATGCCCGACTCGATGGTTCTCAACCCATTTCGCGTTCCAAAGCGACCCATGCGGCTTGTTGTCGGGCTCTCCGCTTCTGAGTCGCAACATCCTCTGCGATTGTCTTCTCCGCAGCAGATGAGCTTTCCGTGACTGATTGCGCCAGAGCGCCCTCTTGTATTCCCTGTAGCAACTTGGCCAATTTTTCCTTCGATTCGTCTATAGCCTGATTCTCCGCCTTCATCCTCTCCACCCGCTCCTCCATGATAAGAATGAGAGACTCGCGAGCCTGATGGGGACGATACTGATTGATGAGATCATGCATATTGTAGGTGATGGTCTGCAGATCCGTGACAGTCTCTTCGTAGAGCTCTGGATTCTGGCTCAATGTGCCGGTGAGGGAGAGAAAAGTGGTGAGAAGTGAACGCGCCAGACTGATCAGGTGCGGTTGTGGGTTGAGGCGCACATCGGGATGCGTTGGATAGAGCTGATCGATGCCGGCGGATTCGAGCGTAGCGGGCTCTTCATGGAGATTGATGGGAACTCCAAAGCTGTGGTATTTGCCATCACTTGGAGGCTCTGGTGGAATCAAGTATTGGAGCTCGCTGTCAATGGTTTCGCCGTCTCGCAGCTGCTTCGCGCGCGCAACATTCTGCTTGGTGAAATGTTTCCAAAAGGGCGGCGGCGTTGGAAATGGCGCCGCCATGACCTGTGGTTCACCCATTGGATGATGATGCGGAGGCGCGTGTTGGCATTGGAAGGAAGGGAAGGGAAAGGGAAGTCAACGGCTTTTGCGGAGTTCGAGACGAGATGACGGAGCCCTGTTTCCATTCACTTCAAAACAAGGGATCACGCGAGCACCYCTCTTCTTCCCTCCTTTCACTTTCACCATCAGATATGCCAACATCTGAAAGGACCAAATCGCCTGTGCGTAATGCTACAGACGGCGATTTGTATGCGTCTTTCCGGCGTATCGTGACAACGACATACGCTCAAGGTAAAATTGCCCGGCCTAACAACACATATACCTTGCAGCTGACATGCATACCAGAATATGCGGGCTTGGCCGTTTTGATCGTCCTTTACCTTCTCGTGAGAATTTTTAGCGAGCCTTTCCACCAGCTGTTCCGTCTAGACGACATCCGCATTTCATTCCCTCATGCTGAGCATGAGCATGTTCCCGTCTGTAGGTTTCGCCACCTACAACAAGAAACCATCCCCACGAGCCGCCCCTGACAATCCTCCATAGTCTGGCTATTCACGTATGGCGGCGCTGTTCCCGCTCTGGTACTCTTTGTATGGGCCATCATCGCACGCCCAGACGTTCATAAAGTCCATGTGACCTTCCTCGGCCTCCTAATTTCACTTCTATTGACCTCCTTCATCACGGACGTTGCAAAGGATGCCATTGGACGGCCCAGACCCGATTTGATCGCGCGGTGTAAACCTGGGAAAGACGCACCCCTCCATGAACTGGTCACATTCGAAATCTGCACAGAAACCAGCCATCATTTACTTCACGATGGATGGCGATCATTCCCTTCCGGCCATAGTAGTTTTGCATTTGCAGGACTCGGCTGGCTAGCACTTGTACTGGCAAGGTAAGAACGAATCCAATCTCTACTTCTGCATATACTGATACATCAAAGTCAACTCCGCGTCTTTCGACCAAGAGCAAGTCTTGCCGCCATGATGATCTGTGTTGCGCCTCTGCTGGGTGCATTCCTAATCGCCGCATCGCGTCTAGAAGACTACAGACACGCGGTTGCGGATGTTACTGCTGGATCAATCCTCGGCTTTGTGATCACATATCTCACTTTCCGGCGCTATTATCCTAGTCTGTCTTCGGAGGATTGTAGCGAGCCTTATGTGGAAGGACGGTCTACATTTCAGCGTCTACGACATGAAGAGGAGGGTTTTGTGCGAGAAGTTGATGATGATAGAAGTGGCCGTTAGACRCATGAAGCCGATAGAGTGGTCTTCTGAAAACCACAGGTGTATATTATGGAAACACAGCCCAATGTTCTCCCTTCGAGTTTGACCTTTGTCCAGATTCGATATTAAGCGGAGTATCACCAAACACAGTACTACTTCAAGAGATCACAGTTGTGACGAGAGTGCACGACGGTTGCAGAATGCTTCTGGGAGTCAAATCGGCGAAGCTGCATACGCCGTAGTAATATGCTGTATACTAAATATCCATTCGGTCATCTTCACCTTCGCTCAAGGTTACTGTAAAGTTTGTGCTGCTTGATGAAAACGCTCGAAATCGCTGCAAGAACTGCAAATCCAAGGACCACCACCCACACTCCTCGTAGAGCTGCAATATAGGCATTGATGACGCCATCATGCCAACCAGGGGGTAGATTGTTCAGTTCGTCAGTCGAGTCTCTGATTCTATTAATCTCATCCGCGGCTCCAGGCAGGTCGCCAAACTTTTCCGTAAGCGAGCTCTTGAGAAGATTCTGGAACGCAGCCGACGCAGCGGTGATGCCGATCGAGGATCCAGTAGATCGGAATGCGTAGCTAGCGGAGGTGATGACGGCCTGGTATTTATGTTCGACGGCAGATATGAGCGATATCAATGTGATGGTCAGCATCGATCCGTACGCCATCCCGCTGAGGAAGAAGTAGATGAATGGTGGAGCCTTTGCCAGCCTTTCGCTGAACGTTCCCAATATAAGTGCCGCTGCTGTCACTGACAGGATTTGAGCGATGATATTGAGCAGTCGGTATTTTCCGGTCCAACGCATTATGACTCCGGATCCCAGTGATCCCAGCGCGGTGCCCACGGCTTGTGGTATGAAGAGTGTTCCAGCTTCGGTTGAGGTCACTCCGCGGACGACCTGAGATGTATGTATCAGCATGCGATGAATTTGCATAGTGCCGTTTATTTTACGTACCTGGAAGAAGACTGGACCATAATAGAGGRGCGCGAATACACTGTGGAGGTTTCAGTACAACGCTACATGGAAGCGATTTCGCACTAACCTTATTGTCTCAAAGAACATGGTCAGACACGCGGCTGCAACGGACTGATGCAGTAGCAAGTGCACAGGGATGATGGGTTCTGTGGCAACTCGGGTCTCAACATAGATGAAGAGCAGCAGGAACACGAGGCTGAGGGGCAGCGAAACGTAGACCAGTGGGTGATTCCTGCGAGAATGTTGGCAAGTGTAAGATGAACGACATTACCAACAAGACATACCATGGTACCACGTTCCCACCACTGTTTAGACCAAGGAGGAATAGAACAAGCGTGGACACCAAAGTAAATGCACCTAGAAAGTCCACCCTTTTAATCTTCGCAGTGTCGGTCTCTTTCACGGGGACATCAATCATGTAGACCCCCCATATTCCTCCCAACTATGAGGCGTTAGCAGTGGGGGAGAAAGGGAGGGGTAGCATTATGGGACATAAATACCACAATGAAGGGCAGCTGAATCAAGAACGCATACCGCCAATTGTAATTGTCGGCGATGGCTCCTCCAACAACGCCACCGAGTCCCATTCCGAGGCCCCAGACGATGTTCCCTATTCCTTGCCTGCGAAGATGGTATGATTAGTCAATTCCCTCATTCACATGGGTCTCCCGTCATCAACATACCAAACTCCCCGCTTCCGCAGAGGAATCAGGTCAGATCCTACAAACACCGAAACAGTATTGAGGCATCCACCGCCCATTCCACCAATCACTCTGCCAGCGATCATGACCCAGGACTCGGTAGCAAGACCACAAATAAGCGTTCCCACCGCAAAAAAGGTCGATGCGAAGATCAATCCGGCTCGGCGGCCATAGATGTCTGTCAATTTTCCAGAGAGCGGTTGACAGGCTGCGTTGGCGATTAGATATCCACTCGCGATCCAGGAGAAGGAAGTTCCTGATTTGAAACTATTGCTGATCGGTCCCGACAATGTCGCTACAATGGTTGTGTCTAGCGCTGCGAAGAAAGTGGTCACCCAGAGACTGCCCATTGTTGAGAGTAGCTTCATGGTACTTGGTTCATCTGCCAGAGGCACTGCTCCCTCATTGTATTCTCTTCGTTCCTGCTMGGCCTGGGCTTCGAGGCTATCTTGTTCCGTTTGCTGTCCATCGGAGCCCAGAAGAGGCGATCTTTCGTCAACAGGCTCCGGAGGGAGCTCACGTAGAGCACCCTTTCTGTTCGACATATTCTTCGTATGTCGTTTGGATGGCTCACGATTGATGTAAAGATGAAGTGTGACGCAGGGGGCGAGGTAGGAGGACGAATGGAAGTGTCAACACGGTCAGGGAGCGGGCCGAACGCCGGCGGCCAACGACCTGAAGGCAACAAACATCACATCTCAGTGCGACCTCGTAAGTTGCGACTTTACCTCTTCATCTTCCTACGGACAGGTTTGCTCGCAAAGCTTTGGTGCAATGTCCTTCGAAGCTGCAGTTTGCAATGCATCATGAATCACATGCCAARGTTCGCAGCGACGACACGGGAATCCATCTCCAAGCGGGACCGGGCATATTTCACCGTTCCCTGAGTTTGGCGAAGGACATTTCCTCCCGTGTCTTGAGTTGGGAGAATGCATGACGCACTTCCCATTAATTTCGGCCACAAAGTCTTTGAATACTTATATCGAGGGCATCGCTCAATTGTTGTTGGTATTTCGTTTCTAAAACGCATCACCACATCGAACCATTAAAGACCTACCGAGATACTTACACCCACTCAGCCATGACGGATGCCAACCACCACATACTGGTCGTAGGTGGAGGACCTGCGGGCAGTGTCACAGCGTTCTGGCTGGCGAAAGCTGGCTTTCAAGTCACTGTGGTAGAGCGGGCAACATCAAAGTTCGCATATGGCCAAGGCATCGATATCACAGGCCCAGCAGCAGAGATTTGCCGGAAGATGGGACTCGAAGATAAGATAAAATCATCGACCACTGGAGAATCAGGTTTTGCCATTCTTGACGACCAAGGGAAAGAGATTGCCGCCCTAGGGACCGCTGGGCACACTGGCGAAGGCGGCGGTCAACAATCATTCACACTCACGCAAGAAATCGAGATTATGCGGGGCGATCTTACTCGAATATTCGCAGATGCTGCGAGAAGCTTGCCGGGCGTCACTTACAGATATGGATGCACAATATCGAAACTCCACCAGAGTGAGAAGAGTGTGACGGTGACCTTGTCAGACTCTGGCAAGGAGGAGCAGTACAGCGCAGTGATCGGTGCAGATGGACTGCGGTCGAAGACGCGTGGCTTGGTCTTTGCGGACTCGATCCAAGATACGTTGAAGCCCGTGGGCCACCAATACATTGCTTACTTCTCAATGCCGGGAGAAGATGGCGATCGGCCAAATGCTCGAGTTCAACACGCCAGTGGCGGCCGATCAATCCTGATACGACCTGCTGACAGACAAGGCATTCGATCGTCGTGCTACGCGGGCGTCACTTATGCCTCACCGAAGCTCGAGGCTGTCCTTGGAAAACCGGTCGAGCTTCAGAAAGCAGCGATGACAGAGATGCTGGACGGCTTTGGTGGTATCGGACCACGTGCAATACGAGAGATGAAAGAGGCGGAAGACTTCTACTTCGAACGTACAGCGCAGATCAAGCTGCCCAGATGGTACCGTGGTCGATGCGTCCTGGTGGGCGACGCTGTAAGTTGCAGAAAATACCATGTGCTCAAAGTCCCCCCTAACATCGAGACAGGCATACGCTCCATCACCTTTGACAGGTCAAGGAACCACTCTGGCCATTCTTGGAGCTTACATCCTGGCCGGAGAGGTAGCCGCGAATCGCGACCATCCTGACGAAGCCTTTGCAAAGTACGACGCCACGATTCGCGGCTATGTTGAAAGTGCCCAGCAGATTCCTCTCGGAGGACTTGCTCCACGGTTGGCAAATCCCAGCGCAATCTGGGGCATCGGACTTTTAAGATGGATCTTTTGGCTGGTTTCGTGGACAGGAGTTTGGAGGTACATCAGCATAGGACAAGAGAAGAAATACACCCTTCCGGCGTACGACCTGTAGTCGTGTAATAAGATAAGCAGGCAACAGTAATGAGAAGAGATGGACTGCGTGCGCAATGTAATACTGTACTCAACCAACGTCCTGGTGTGTCGGAGTGGACTGCGAAGAAGATGTTGAGAGCGGCATGCGTCAAGCCGATTCTGTTTCTTCGCGCCAAAATGTCGTTGTGTATGTACGGAGTAGTTAGGGCAAGTGTGTCTGATTTTGCAAGGTGGCTATTTCCAACTCAGTCGTCATGCAAGCTCGAGCGTTCTCATCCATGCAAGATACGTAGGCCCGCGTTCATTTGCTGTTGGCGACATCATCCCTACACATCCACATCATCAGCGGCAAACATTCGGCAGCCGAACCTGCATCCCAACCCTTTGAGGGCTGACGGGAGGTATGGATCATGTCTTGAGAGAATACGAAATGTCTGACAGGACAAGTCACAGGACTTGGCAAGGAGCCAGCCGCTGACCTCAACTGCCTTGCCTTGCCTCGCGTTTTGCGGCGCTTCGCGGTAGTTGTAACTTACTTGTAGGCGCCGTGAAGGCTGTGCGCCGTCGCACCACGTGAGGAGAGGAGAGCTCGATGGATGCTTGATGTGTTTCTTATCAGGGCATGCACCTACTGTACTGTACTTTACTGTAAACATGTTTCACCGCGATTGCACAGCGTCTTGCCGCTCTTGCGATCTCGTCGTCGACAGAGATCTTCACGTCGCAGAGCCCAGGGCGCTTAAAGCTGCCCGGGAAAAGCTCGACGTTGTCCCAAGGATATCGCGTGCTGATCGAACGGAATCCTGGTCGGGTTGGTACGGGAAGGGCCAAACGCTAGGCGGTACTTGGACACCCCGGTCCTGCCCTTTGTTTGGCTCGTTCAAGCAAATCGGAGCCGACAAACTCTCGACTATTTTGGGACTTTCCATTCTATTTTCACACGGAGCCGCCGCCGCCTCCACTCCTCCGACATGAAGGCGAGATGTATACAAAGATCGATGGCCCTCAATATTCCAAGGGAATACGACTTCAAGCTACTCAACCCACGCTACAGCTGGCCTGTGGCTCCCAGCAAGCAAATTCGCCGTTCGGTGGTGGCAAATACGACTGGTGTATATTATATGAACGACTTAGCGAACCATCCTTCCCCATCAGGCAGTGTCATCCCAACTGGGTGTCTTTRTCCACAGTAATACGAACGGAAAACTCCACGAGGGTCCCCACTTGAGACCCCTCGACACCTGGCCCCGCGGTTGAAGTACTGTATACATACTCGTCTCTCACCCGCTGCACGAGGCCACTGGCAGATCGCGCCTCCGCCCCACACGTGCCGTAAGACCTCTTTGGTTTTCTTATCTGGTTGGTGGAGCCCCACTGGTCTTCTGGAACTGGAGATCATCATGCTGCTCTCACGCACGTCACCTTCGACATCTGTTCATCACATGGCCGACACCATGTCACTTGCCATATTGCCATCAACGCCCATGGTACATACTTCATCGCACCGGCAGCATGCGTCGCCCAAACGACCAAAGCTATCCCTCAACACAGCCAACGTTCCGTCATCGTTTGGCAAGAAATCGACCAGTCTGCGACTTGACACGTTATCAACAACTTCACCCACTTCTCGAAACACATTCCGTAACGCAACATTACCAACACAAGGTACTACGGGGTTGAAAACACAACAGCCGCCTTTGGCCGACCTCGCGATCGATACATCGCAGGAACAACAAGAGCGACACCCTTCGCCAACAGACACGGCAACCTCGAACGATTCCGCTTCGTCTGCCTCATCGATCGAGTCGACTTCCGGTGAAGTGCCCTATCGTCTATCACGCAGTCTTACTTCGATCCTGAAGAACGGCCCCCTCCCTCACAGTCCTCGTCAAAAGACTTCCTTCGCTCAATCAAAGCCCGCAATGTTTCCGCCGGCAAAGAAGGTTGCGTTCCGAACACCGTTGGAGGAAGAGGTGATTACCAAGAAATACACCCTTCGACATATCGACATCGCGTCATCAACATCAACGATATCGACTTTGGAGYTATCCCCGACAAAGAAGGAAGCCGGACCTTGTGATTCACCTAAGGAGGATGACCTAAAGCCGAGCAAGAGTGTAGACGTAGCAACGACGAAGAAGCTGTCTGGACCACAGCCTGGCGAAAAGAGGGAATCTTCAGATGAGGAGGACAGCGATACAGCGGCTTCCACTCCAGTCGCCGGTCGAAGGAAACGCTCCCGACGCTGGGTGTGGACCTTACCACATGCTGCTCCCTCTTCACATGAAGATGATCGAACGCGTAGGAATGAGACTGTAAGGGCATGATCAGGTGGCTAGGCTGTTGACGGACGGGGTGTTGATTGGTTTAGCGGATGCATTGAATTGGGCGCATGATCTGTTTTATGATACCCCAAGAGCGAACGATATATACAACATGAGCATGAGCATGAGCATGGCGTGATGAAGATGAAGATGATTTAGATACTAGGTATAGCTAGGTAAGATTAGCGAGGAGGTGCAGTGTATCTATTGCATTTGATCCGCATCAACTTTATTATGAAGTCTTCGAAGCACTTCATGTTGCTATTTCCAAGCACCACCGGCCTAACGTGAGGGGAGAAACATCAATGTCTGAGACCTGCTTGAAACATTTCAACGAAGCCTTCACTGGACTGTCTTGTAACCACGGGGACAGTGATTTTTCACAAATGAAGGAATTTTGAAGAATCGGAATCTTCAATTTGATAAAAAATCTGGTAAAGACAGTGAGATGCACATCAGCATCCAAAAAGACAATCCAACAAACGAAAGCCTATGAGCCTTCAATACCTAGCATCAAGCCCAGTCTCGACCAAGATCCCACTTGCACCCCCTTGGCCAGCTATCACGCCCTCCACCCATCAATCTAGTTACACTTAACCTCAAAACTCTGCATATTCTTACTCCCAACATTAATACACTTATTCTCATTCTCCAAACTCAAATCACTAATACTCCCCTGACAAGTCTGCTCACTATAATAATAAATCCGACAATATCTCCCAAAAGACGCACGATTAAGTCTCGTCCAGGAGAAACTTCCGACATTACGTTTGGTGTCGCGACATTCGGAGACGCCGTCGATGACGGGGACGGTGATTTGGTCGTCGTTGGGGTTTTGTTGGTTTCCTTTTACGGGGGAGGTGCCGCAGAGAGTGTCGCCGTGGATGATTAGTTSGRGGTAGGSGGGGGGTGGGGTGGAGGTTGGGGTTGGGGTGAATGTTACGGTTCTGTAGAGCGTTAGTGTTGGGCAGGAATAGGAGTGGTTTGTGGCGTTTGTTACTTGGTGATTGTGCTGGCGGGTTTTGTTATCGTGCTGGCGGGTTTGGTGGAGGTTGATGTTATGGTTTTGGTGGAGGTGAGGGTCACGGTTCTGGTTAATGTACTCGCTGGACTCCTGATAGTACTGGTGGTCGTGCGGGTCACAGTACGCGGCGGCACTGTGCAGGTGGTAATAGTCCTAGTTGTGTCAGTCTATCGCAGAGAAGCTMGAGGGTGAGGTCTTAGATGAGGCTCCCAGGATATCCCACGATATTCATACCTTGTGACTGTACGAGCGGGTATCGTTGAAGTGACAGTTCTGGTCTTTGTCAATGTCGTGGTCTGTCTGCCGGCTTGTGGGACAGCTTCAGGCAGTGCATTGGCACCGATGGTCAGGAGAGTGACGAGGATCTGAATGACTTAGCAATGTTGAGAGTGTGTGACGAGAGTACTACCTTGAACAACATGTTCACTATGATGAGATTGGATTTTGCGAGAGGTCTTGGGATGCAATGTTGCAAGATGATTTGCAAACCACTGCTTGACAACAACGAATCAAGGGAAGAACTATATACTCCTCTGATGGCCATTGCGCATGGACTGACACTTGATCGAATCGAGTGCTGAGCATTTTTGCGTAACACATCTTCGACCAGATGGCGTGCAATCCCCTCTAGGTAGTCAGGGGCGCGGTCTTACAAATTCAAGCCATGGCAGCGCAGCAGCTGTGATTACGAGGGAGGTAGGGATGAGCTTCAGTAATTGTGGCCTTGAGTACCGATGATAGCTCGCAATCAAAGCTCGACCAAGTGGCTCTGCGTGTTGTTGTGGTGGGCGTGGCGTGGATGCTGGCGAGAAAGGTGCAACTCGGAGATATGGAATAGCCTCCCCAACATCATACACACGCCGACGAGTATTGGACGCCCGTCGGCTGGCGATTCCTGCGTTGTTCGTCTCAGCTTCAAATTCAGTAAATGCAGTCRGCGGCATCTTCCAATCGTTTGGAATCATCCCATCCTTTGTGTGGTACATTGAACGAGGAATACTTCCAGTACGGGCAGGTACGCACGCATGCCATTGATGTGGCTCTGAAGGCTTTGCTGTACTCATATCGGCTCGAACCTGACGCACAAGTTCATATCAAACGAGCGAGGTGCAGTCACGGAACTGGTCGCACTGTCAAGCTTCCCAGCAGTGACACTCGGAGTAATCTTGCCTTGTCARTGCCCAGAGGGAATGGAATAGAGGGGAATGCTGGCAATCGCTTAGCTGCGTGAGTGAGCCAGCAAGCGAGGTTRCAAGTAGGCTCGCATATCATTCTTGAATCAGCCATGACCATGCGGCATCATCCTGATGTAGCTGGTCTTGCAGTGAGCGGGTGGTGCTCGAGTGTCAGTGTTTCCAGCCCTTTCGGTGCAGCACTACATCGTTGTACTGGTGGTCGAGCAGACTTTGATGATCAGAAAGGAGTTTTGACTTGACCGATGCAGGAACTTGTGGTCCTCAGCGTTGTCGGGGTGGAGTTTGAGGTCCACGGTGTCACCGCTACGCAAAGGTCGAAGCCATGGATTGCGGGCAAGAAAGACATGGAACCACATGGAGACCCTCACTCAGGCTATGACTGATACGTCAATGGACGTCAAAGTTGGGCGCAAGTCGTGAAATGACACGCGGCTACAGTATGCAGACAATAAATTTAGAGGCGGCTCCGCAGCGTGCTTTCACAGCATGTCTGTTGACGATGTGGATGTTGGGAAGCAAGACGACCTGATGATGAAGATGTCAGGATGGAATCCCTCGTGCATGACTCGTGCAGCCAATTTCCCTGCGAACTTCCGTCATCCGACAACAACCGGAAGGATCGAACGAGCATCATCATCATCATCGTCGCTGGTTACACAAACCCATGAAAGCGTGGAGACGGAACGAAAAWCATGGCAAAAGTCGTCGCGTTTGCGGCTCTTTGCGAGCACATATTACAATCTCGAAAGACATAACCAACAAGCCGTCAGTTACAACCTGAAGCAAGACCCGTCAAACGACCAGCACAAATCGGGGTACTTCTCGAATTCATCCACCGGTACTCTTGTATGACGAATCCTCGCCAAGATGAGACCATGTCTGCAGGCAAGTCCGACTTGCCTCGGAAAGAGGACCTCGTTCAAGCGGTAGACGCGCTGCAAAAGGCTGCCAAAGCACAAGATGCTGCCAAATCGCTGCGAGAAAAGGCGTCTGCAATCGCAGATCCCAAACAGCGGGAAAGAATGATCCAAGATGCCTACGAGAATGAGGTTGAGGCCCACGGACAGAGCAAGCTAGCACGCCGATTGCAGAGTGGGACCTGGCAGGGTCTTGCCGGTGGCACTGGAATAGGAGCCGGTGTGGGCATGGGCGTGGGCACTGTAGTTGGCGTCGTTACGGGCGGACTCGTGTCGCTGCCCACGACTGCTCTGGGAGCATTGATAGGCTCTGGGGTAGGAGCTGTCCATGGCCCATGGATCAAGCTGGGAGGACGGGACCGGAAGCTTGTAGATGTTCCTCCGGAGGAACTTGTCGATGCAGCTGCGGAAGAGAAGATTGAGCAGAATACGGACAATATGAACACTGCAACAACATATACCACGCCTTCGAGGATTGGGAAGAAACAGCCTCGAAAGTTGGAGATTCGGTCTCGTCCGAAAACGGATGACAACACAGGCAAGACTGAGGATGTTCTGGATGGTGCTTCTCATAGAGGCGGGCCGAAGAAACTTGAAAGACGCTCATCTGGAATAAAGCCTGACCGTTGCTGAGACCGCAGCGGCAGTGCCACTTCTATCTTCAATGCTCCTGAATAAGCCTACCCAATACGCGAATGGCGCTGCTAGGATGGATGAAAAGTGTATTTCGGAGCACTTCCCGACTGCTCGCACTTCTCGAGACGACAATACATTTCAGCAAGCAGCAGGTGAATATGTAACTCGGCCGAATTACGGAAGATCAAATGCGCCTTCTGTTTTAGTTGCCCCCGGCCGTGATCAGATGTCGCGTTACAGGCATGTTGGTTGTCTGAACGGCGACTGCAACAACCATATTCAGTCTATGAAAGTAAGCTCATGAGATGGCCTTACCAAATGTTCGTGCCAGAAGCACAAAACGACATCGTCGACAAGTCTAGCCATCTGTATTGTTCGGGCGCCGTTTCATTCTTCTGCCTGAYGCGTCAAGACCGTTAAAACAGTAAGTATTCACCTGCCACACCGGCTCTCCATTTCCGAAGCCCGGGCCACAATAAAACGCCTTCTCAAAGACCTACCAACCACACACTCCCGGAATCACGTAAGTCTCTGCGAACGCGGCCCTCAGCCACCTTCATCAATTTTTCCAGCAAGGCTGGCGTATCAGCAACAATGAATGCTCTGGTAAGCTTCCTTCTCTGACTGCTGATCTCTTATTCCGAGAGACACAACTTCCAGCATCCCAGCCATGGAAATGCAATGTTGTCCTTTAGAATATCACCGGGCTGGGATGTGCTGCCTGTCGCACTGCATATCAAGTGCCTGTGGAAACCCACGATTGTTCCAATACACTTTCCATCTTGTCTCGCGATTCTTCTTGCTGTATCTTTGAAACGGCATTCTTTCGCTCGATACATCCCAACGGGAAGAATTTGTTGACTGCATCGGTTGCTTCCGTGGTAGTCTTCTACAATGAAGGGTACGCACAGTGCTATTCTGCTGCTTGCTTTGGGTATGTTTTCACAAAGTCCATGAGAGAGCGTTTCCACGCTGACATCAATTAGCAACATCGACCTACGCACAGTTTAGTTATGGCGGATTCAGCAGCAATGCGGGCAGTAGTAGCGACTTCACGAGTGGTAGTGGGAGCAGCAGCAGCAGCAATACCAACTACAACAACAACGCCAACAATAACAACGACAACAACTTCGACACCTTCCAAGGAAGCAATGACTACGATTTTGGCGCCTTCGGCAGCCTGTCGCGATATCGAACCATGCTCCTAGCCCACGCCGTTCTGGCAACAATAGCATTCGGATTCTTCTTCCCTCTAGGCGGAATTCTCATCCGTCTGGGCTCCTTTCCGGGACTTTGGAAAGTGCACGCCCTGATTCAAGTCTTTGCCACCATGATGTACATCGCGGCGCTTGTACTCGGCATCAAGCTCTCGGTAAGAAGAAGCCCATCTCGCTTGTCGCGCGCGAGAGCATACGTGATGAAAACTAACGACGCCACAGATTGCTTCGGGACGAGGTCTAACCTCTCACTACCATCCTATCATTGGATATGTGCTCATGGGACTACTTGTTCTCCAGCCCTTGTCTGGAATGATCCATCATAAAGTATTCCAGAAGCAGCATCGCCGAGTGATGTGGTCGTACGGCCATATTTGGCTAGGGAGGATTCTTATTACATTGGGAATCGTCAACGGTGGCCTAGGCCTAATGTTCGCCATGGACTACCCAATCCTCCCACCGCCCCGAGCAGCTATAATCGGATATAGCGTCGGCGCTGGAGTGATGTGGTTCATCTACCTATTCGCAATCATGATCGGTGAAGGAAGGAGAGAAGGCCGAGTTGAATCTTCGGCAGCCAACAGGGACGAACACCCCAGCAGTCGAAGCAGAAATGGTGGAGGGAATCGCAGCAAAGGTCCACGGAAGAGCAGATCCCATGTGAGAGTACAAAGTATCCGCTACATCGGAAGTGAGGAGATACTGCAACGTCGCTAATCAAGCAGTTGAGAATGAGATTCGCAAGTCTACCTTACTTCTTTTTAGCAGCCTCGCATGCGGCTGCAGCTCCGCTGCTCCGCCACGCAGATAGAATCAAATCAACAATATGATCCATCCCTTTACCATTCTTCACCTGAGCGAAAATCGTCGGTCCTCCTTCTCTGCAAACACCCCAAGTAGATTAGTAAACCTCCTCCCCAAAGCACAACATCATCAGCACGACATTGACTCACCGAATCTTCCTAGCATCCCGATCCATAACCCCCAAATCCGCCCCAATCAACTCCGCCAAATCCGTCTTATTAACAATCAAAAGATCACTCTGCGTAATCCCCGGTCCACCTTTCCTAGGAATCTTATCCCCGCCACTAACATCAATAACATAAACAATAAAATCCGCCAACTCCCTCGAATAATTCGCCGCAAGATTATCCCCTCCACTCTCAATCAACAACATCTCCGTCCCGAATTCCCGATGCAAATCCGTCAAGGCCGCGAGATTCGTCGAAATGTCTTCGCGGACGGCTGCGTGCGGGCATCCGCCTGTTTCTATCGCTCGGATGCGTGAGGCTGGGAGGGCGTGGTGGCGTGTGAGGAATTCGCAGTCTTCGCGCGTGAAAATGTCGTTGGTTACGGCGGCTATGTTGTATTTGTCGCGTAGGGCGAGGCAGAGGGCGAGCATTAGAGCTGTTTTGCCTGAGCCGACGGGCCTGCATATACATACATTCTCAGTTATGGTACGAGCTTTGCTTTCTCGTTTTGGGGATCTTTGTTTTTGTGTGTATTTTTTCAATCGTACCCGCCAATGCCTATGGTAAAGGCACGTTCGTTCCAGTCTCGTCCTTCGATTATGGGCATTTCGCGGCCGAGAAATGRGCCTGGGCCGTTGAGGATCTCGTGCGTGTGGCCATGGTCGGCGGCCGCGTGGGAGTGGGATTGTCCACCTTCGTGAGAGTGTGACATAATGCTGCGAGGACTACAAGGAAGAAGAAGAAGAGGTAAGGTACGGTAAGCTTGAGTTTCACATGCAATCTGGGCCGATCTGCGATGAAGCTCTCATCTTGACGCCAAGACATGGATGGTTGAGGGGTCGGAGGTGGGGCATTCTCACATGCTTCCAGGTTTTCTCCGTCGTGGTATTGAACAAGAAATACAGTAGATACATGGGTGAWGGTCGAAAAGTAGGGTTATGTAAGTGCAAGTAGTTAGGAAATGTGATGTGCCCAGCCCAGTCCATCCGTACTCCCTAATGACACTCCGTGGTATATCCCATTTGAAACTCCCAACCCAAGCAGCAAATCGTAACGCTTGAGTCGCTACTCAGCTGCTGTCCACCTCGCTGCCATGGCAGTCTTATAAAACCCAGCCTTTCGATTCACCTCACGCTTCTTGATGACAATCAGGGTCGTGGCTGTAATGGTTGTATGTGTAGTGGTTCATTCGATTCCATCCTCTGAGCAATACCTCCAGCATTGCTCGTATGGGAATCGCAGCAGTCGTGATGCCAACTGCATCAAAGATGGGAGGGCCGAGGAGAACACAAAGTCCAGTCAAGTCCACCACCCCTCCCTTTCCATTTCGACTGGCCTTACTTATTCAATCCTAGCAGTTGCAGCAGCCCATTCGGCTTGTACAGCAAGCAACGCTGGATCGTTTTCGTCGAGGTCGTCTCCGAGCATCTCCTCAAGCTTGGCGTTGCCCATGCGCGTAGATTCGAGGTACGCTCCAATCTCGTGCAGACACTCCGAGCGCGAGAGCCCGGATTTGCCATTGGCAAGACACGGGACGAGCTTGTTAAGATCGGCATAGCCTTGTTGGATAATCTCCCGCCGCTTCTTCTCCGAGTGGATGTGGTTCTTCCGCTTCTGATCCTCTGTGAGATTTTCACGCTTCTTCGCACCGCGCTTGCGTGCCGATGCCTCGCCGCCGTCGTCATCTTGATTGGCGGGTGGAGAGTTGGATACTTGAGATGTCTGTCCTTCAGTGTGCCTCCGCCGCTTGCCTGCCGATGGCGAGATGATGGCGCTGCCTGACGTGGCCAGCATGGAGGGCTCATCATCGGTTTGCTCTTGCTTGATAACTTGCGAGCCATCCGACCGATGCTGAGCCGAGCGCCGGTCCCAGCTGTGCTCGCTATCGCGGTCATCGTTGCCCTTGTGACGCTTGCGTGCTTGTGAGCCAGAGTTGAGCTCATCGTCTTCCGCAGGCCGACTGAAGCCAGGAGCGCTGAACGTGCCCCACGATCCTCCACCATTTTGCTGGTTGGTTTGCTGGTTTGCCATTGCGTGTGGTCCGTATGGTCCGCGGACCTTGTCTGCTAGAGGGACGTTAAGCAGGTTCCCAGATTTGTCTTTGAGATATTGCGGACCTTGGTAGTGGGTGTTGGAGTTGAAGCTCGGATCACTTCCAAAGTCGACGCCTGGGAATCGCTGTTGAGATTGATGTCGTGGAAGTGGTTGTGGTTGTGCAACGCCAAACATGTGCGGCTGCGCTAGAAAGTGAGTGTCTGCGCCACGCACGTGCTGGGCCGGACTAGCGTGTGACAAGTCGCCGTTGCCGCTCCACGGAGCTTGTGGATGTGCATGTGCTGTGAATGAGGTTCTGCGACCAGCTGCACTTGGTGCGTCGGAATAGCCAGCGCTGCCAGAACCGAGAGGCATGTTGGAGGTTTGAGCGACAGTGAGATTACCCCAAGAGCCAGCGACTTGTCCGCCGCTATTGGCTGGAGCGAAGTTGAGCTGCTGAGGTGTATTCTTATGGGCGAATCCGTACAGCGAGGAAGCTGCGTTCAGGTCTGCATTGTTCATGGTCTGGGTATGCGTTTGAGATGTTGAGTCTGCCAAGAAGCCAGCATGTTGTGGGTAATTCGGTTGCTGCTGCTGCTGCTGCTGCTGGTGCTGTTGGTGGTGTTGGTTATGATGATGTCCGGCCATGCTGTTCATGTGCATTACTGATTGATATGCTGGTTGGGAAGGATCGAGCGATGAAGGGTCGAGGTTGTTGATGTTCTGGCCAAAAGGTGTTGCGGAGAATGGTCCTTGGGACGTGGACTTGCCGCCAAGATTGAACATGCTGTCGAAGCCGTCGACTTGCTGTGCCATGTTTGGATTGTCGAAGAAGGTGGAGAGGTAGTCGTCTTCGGTGTCGTTTAAAATAGTCTCTCCGGTAGGTTGGTGGTCTAGCGTTGAAGGGTCAAAAGAAAAGAAACTATTGTCTCCTGCTCACAATGCATCAGAGGTGAATAAAACCAGCAGATGGAGCGTGAACATGAAACGTGAAGGAAAGCACGGCGTGCGTGCGTGCGTGCATACCTCCAAAAACCATTCCATTGCCATTGTAGTTCGGATCCATAGCCGATGCGAGGCCGGGCCTCTGTACTGCTACCAGCGTCGCCAGCGTCGATGCTGTCCCCAGAAGGGAGTTGTGGCCGTTTGTGGTATTGCTACTGTCGCTGTGCCGTGTCCGCGCTCTCTCCTAGTCGCATGCACGTGCGGCCCCGGCTGTACAGTTGGTGGCGGCGTCAGGCGCAAATGGATCATTGTCCCATTGAGCTCAATCCGCCACACGAGCACCTGTCGGCCACTTCTTCCCTTTACGACGGGCACCAACTCTTCCCAATCCACTCGGATGGCAGCTCTCTGGTCGTTGAGAAGCTGATTCCTCTCTGTGTTTCCTCCCCGGCCAACCGTCGGCGCGACAGCAAGGTCTCAGCTCCGGCAATTCGGCGCTCAGTCAGAGATTTTCCTGTACAATTGCGAGCCAGTCGCAAATATGATCCGGGAGCAAAAGACGCGATCCGGCGGGGGGTCGTTGACGGCGGCAGACCGTGAAGTCGAGTCGAGTCGTGCTGGTGGAGACCTGATCCTAATCTTCATGTGACAAGAGGTCGAAACCTTGGCTGGCCCACGCTTTGCCGCCCGGAAAGGATAAGGGCAGCTCCCAGAAATGTATACGGGCAGGACCCTGAGTAATCACGTCGATAACCGTATATTCCTTAGCTTAACGGCTTCTTCCTTCGCATTGGAGCTTACGGCGCTGGACAAGATGGAACGTAAACCCTCGCCAGGTAGTAAGGGCGGTGCCTCGCGCGAATGCTACCCCTACCGCTCGCGCATGTCCTATCAATGGGGTCTTCATCCCTTCATATCGGCGTCGCTAGCGGGGGCCATATTCTTGCCAAGGGCGGAGGGTGTGGCATACGGCGGAGAGCCTGCTTTTTACGTTATTTATGGCGTAAAGCTCGTTATTTACATGTGCGATTACTCAGTATTGGGTCTGCCCGTAGACATTTCTGGAGCTGCACTTATCCTTTTCGTTTGCCGCCGTTCSATCCGGGGTTTAGGTAATCCCAACCACTTTCCATGACCATACCATCTCCATCTTCATCTTCCAATTCACCATATTCGCCCTGACCGCCTCTCACCCTCACGACCATAATTCCGCTCGACTACCTTGTCTATGAGTCCTAAGATGGCTCATAATACCGCTGTAAGGTATATAGATTAGCCGGCGATGTAAGAGCACTACTATGGCTGCATGGCATGCCCAGGCCATGCTGCCACGCCTCGAACGCTCACATATGCGTTTAATTGATTCATTACACACCACTAACAACAGATATTACCAATCGTTTGATGCCGACAAGGCCGCATCCACACTTTCTTAGATCCACTTATGCCGAAGAATGGGACTCGATGGCGTTGGAGGTTCTCGCGGCAAGCTTGAAAATGTGACAATCCAGCATAATGAGGTGGTTTCATGCCTACGACCAATATTACCCCGGCATATCGCTACACCTCTCCGCTTCCAACAGCTACAGTCTGGCCGTCATCCGATCGGCTCTCTTGCACCTTGAGCTGCAATAAGGAGGCGTCCTCCACGCGATCCTCCGTTAGGGAACAAGGATCGCTTTCGCTCTCTCCGACCATAGCACACCATCCAGGCCTCGCATAAGGCCAAGCATGACCTGACAGTCGTTCCGTATCTGCTAAGCCCGCACGTGGTTGCACACACGATAAACCCATGGTTTCGGGTCTCCATCMGCCTGCATCTCCACAGTGTTGGTTCGAGAGAAGTTCCGATGTGGAGTTGTGCTCCCATCATGATGTGTCTGATGAGATTAAATCCCCGCACTCGCTCTTACTGTACTTGTATAGCTCACCCGCATGATAACGAAGTCCCCTCCGGTTCTGCATGAGCTTCACATTCAAGATGGAGTGTCTACAAGTACGACTGAAGTGTTTGTAAAGGCGTCATCAGACTGTAGCATAAGTTGTCTGTACTTCTGCGGAATGGAATACTGGTGCTGTGGGGAGCTTTAAACATTACTCGATCATGACCAACAAGGAAGTTCACTGCATGGCACCATCTTTCGGCCCGTCTGTGGACACGGATATCCGCCTGCTGCATACACGACACGATCACTGGACGCGCGCTGCACAATCGGCATGTCGCGCCCCGATCTGCATAATGCAGCTCACCGGCGAGGCTAGGACGAATGAGATAACAGTCTGCGATCTCAATGTGGACATTCACCCATTGTCTGCTTCGGAGACTCCGAGCCGCTGGCACATTCTACGCAGACATTCGACCACGCAGCTACGACACATCGATGCGGTTTCTACTGGCTACAGGTCCCCCAAGCTCCGTGGTTGTCAATTCGACACTCGGAGCTTGACGGTCTTGCAGATGCACGTAGATCGGCTATCCGCGGAGAATCAGGAAATGTTGCTCTGGACTGCTTATGCCGTGGCTTCTGCCGGAACTCATGCTCAACGGCATAAATTCGTTTGGGCTTACAGTAGAATGTTCTCCAAAGGCATTGGTTTGGGTGCCCGTGCTCGATCGACCGGCGTTGTCGAAGGCCGAGCTCCACGTTCGTTATGGGGAATCTTACATTGGCATGTTGCACTACCTCAGGACCAGAGCGTGACCTTCTTATCAAGGTGAAAGGGTAAGTAACGGCTAGAAGAGGTTTCTTCTCGGCGAAGAGGGTCATCGTAAATATCAGTCAACTTCGCCAGCTAGCGGCCATGGTCTTCAAGCTGTCCTATCATACGACCGATTTCTTTCCCTATTGCTAAATCCTCATGTCAAGATCCTCCGAGTCACTGCCGGAGGAAAGCTGCTYATCTCATGAGCAACATTTCACGATGATCAATAGTTTGGCGGATTTGCGTCGCCTTACCACAATCGCATCTCGCGCCATTGAAGAACCCCATTGGCAGCTCCGTCCAGAAAGTTTTGAGCAGAGGTTCAGTGTAGCGCACTATTACTTTCCACCGCCAATGAATCGAGGAACATCTTCGATGATCCCATCTGAGCCCCTCGAGGAAGTTGTGACCACACATTCTACTCGACCACCGTCAATTGCAGGCCTGAGCTCGACACTTGCAAGTGGCTTGAAGGCGCATCCGAGGAACGAAGCAGTGAGCTGGCATTGTTCATTCGAATTTCTAAATTGCGGAGCTATTTTCGACGACTTCGAAAGCTGGGATACCCACTGTCAATCACACTTTCGAGGGAGACTGCCAAGGACCACCACTTGTCGCTTTGGCTGCGCGTCAGTCTTCACAGGCAGCTCGGGACAGCAAAGTTGGCAGGCGAGAAGAGAACATCTCCAACAGTACCATCAAAGTGGCGGGTCGCCGGAGACTTGTGCCAGTAAAGACCTTGTCGGTCATCTTTGGCGGACAAAGGTTATCACAGATGCCGAAGAGCAAGAGTTGAGGAGATGTGGACGGCTTGAGGGAAAAAGTGTGTACCTCGAATCTGCCAGTAGTTCTCGCCATCTTCGCCAACGTGTTCTGTAATGCGGTCAGGAAAGTAGCTCAGGGATCCGGACTTGGTTGTCTTCGAGATGTTTCCAAGAACCAATGGAGTGGGGCGTTCTTTCCACGGAGAGCTTGTGTGGTCAAGGCTGAGTGGGTATGAGCGTGGTCATCAAGTTGTCGTCTCGAGGCCCCTCGTGAGACTTTATGCCAACACGATAAGGGATCCTGGCTGCATGTAAATGTACATTGTATGCATTGCATGATGGCCTCATGAAGCCGTGACAGTAGTGTACTCTAGTAGCCTGTCCAGAGCCAATGAAGTTAGATCGGTAGATCTTAGACCCCCTAGTCTCTTTGCACATGCAACGTCTTCCTTCTCTATTTCGTCCATCATCAGCGGTCAATGTGGTCCCGGGGCGAGCGCAAAAGTGCCGCCTCTCCTCTGACTCAGGAAGCCCGAGATGTCAGATGGACAAGGTGCGCGCGACTATGATCTGATCGCTGTCACCTGCATCCACGAACCCTGCAGTTAATCCCGGGGCAGACGCGTTCTCGCTCTGCAAAGAACGCAGTGGGAGCGGCCTCGTGATGGGAAGATACTACAATCTCTGTCATGGATACGGGAATATTCCGTTAATCCCCATCGCCATCAACAAACTCAACCCAATAGGAGCTTTGGATCTGTGGATCTCTACGCACATTGGCTGTGAGATTCCTTGCAGTTTCTTCGGCCATTGCCGTATGCATGGCAGAGATTGAAGCGTCCGCAATGCAGAAGCTACTTTATACGATGTCAATCAACATGATGGGACACATCACCTCACGCATTTCGTATTGAAGACGCGAGCCTGCACGCCCGCGGCTTGCTTTTCCACCCAGCATCTTTCACCATTTTCCCACATGCGATTTCTGACAAGACTGCAACGCCGATATTAGCGGACTGCGCTCCAATCCTTTCGCAACAGAGACGACTATGAACAGGCGGTGGGAGTAGCATCGGAAGTCGGAAAGAGAAGCTTCCTTAGATGCTGTGAACACAAGTACTGTACCTGTCGGGACATGCGAAGGCTGCAGCTCTGCTATCCCAGCCCTGGTCTCAGTCCTGCCGAGACACGAGGGACATTGATACTTTGTACAGTACAGGACTGAACGCAACCGTCACATTGCAGGGATACCTCGTAGGGTTCAAGCCCAGTCAGCGGGGATCTTGGCCGATCATACCGTTCTCCTTGCCAACATCGCCGCGCCACCCCTAATTAAAAGGGAAGTAGAGCTGGGACAGAGAGAAGCCGGAAGGGCTCGAACGATGCGGCTCCACAATGTAAACGATGATATCAACCTTCGGGCCCGCCGATGATCAATGTCACTGTTTCCTCCGACACAAGCATCAACATCAGGAGGGATATTCCCTACAAAGAGATCACTAGCCAATGCATATATCTGATTGCCGACAAGTTGCCGATTCTGGGTTGTTTTGCGGCAGCTCATTTACATTCATCACATCACAAAGTTCTGCGGATTTTCCGGAGGATTTCTGTCAATCCATTGCCCATGCCGACCTTCAGCATTCTACGATTGTAATCATTCCCTCATCGAGCGTTCAACAGAGCTGGATACGACGATCCGTCGTCAACGATAGCCATGCCCAACCCACGGGCGGTGGTCAGCGATAGCACCATCTTGAAAACGGGATTCCTCTTACCGGGAGAGATTGTCTCGCTTCTGACGTCCATGATTTCGCTCCCGATCATTGCCATTTTCTTCTGGCAGCGGCTTCGGCAAGCACATGTCAAGGCATACACAGTGGCGTCCTGTGCACTGTTAATGGTGAGTTTTTCATACGGTTGTGATATGGGAGCATGCTGAAACAGAATGCAGACATACATTTCCTCTTTTCTTTTTGTGTTTGTGCTCACTGCACTCTTACACATCCGGTCTCGGGATAATACGCTATGTGATGCAGTAATATTACTTTGTAAGTCGAACAGCTCTGCGATTATAACTTCGCGCTGATAATGTGAGCAGGCGTTACGCTCTTTGTCGTGACCAAAGCCGCGACGATCTTGTTCCTCATCGAACGAGCATATATCATATCCTTTCCAATACTACCGAGATACCAGCACCCGGAGTATGTGCTTAGCAACCTCCTCATCTTTGTACCTTATGCTACAATTGCAGGTTTGTCAATATATTAGTCAGTGCAGGGAATGATTCCCAACACAGAGGTGCTATACTGATCTCACTGCAGTCGGGTGGCCTTTACGAATGAGCACGGTGTCTGCATCATTGGAATCCAGATGGTCGCGCTCCTACCCCTGTTGCTTATCGAAGTATTGGCATATGTAAGTGATGACCACGCCGCCATTTGAAGACGCTCTCACACCTTTCAAAGCTCTACCTAACTGCTCGCTTCCTGATACCTTTACTCATGGTCCGTTTCGGCTGGCAAGAGCTCGTCCTTCCTTTGAGAAGAGTGTTTATCAGGACTTGCATTGCCACCGCAGTGGCCATGGTTTCGACGCTCGCTGTCAAGATCTCCTTGACAATGTTTAATGGAGAGCCAGCCTGGCTCTGTTGTATGACGTGTAAGATTGATGGTATGTGCCCTTTCCCACTGCTCGTAGCCCCAGGTGCTGACATGTTCTCGCAGCACTCATCGGCTGCACAATGCTCCATTGGATGACGAAGCCAGAGGGTCAAAGTGGTAACGAGCAAGATACCCCTCAAATGCTGGGAATCCATTTCGACAAAGAGAGTTCCAGCGCGGTCGAAAGGCGACAGGATTCTGGCACTAACAGCGTTGTCCTAAACTCCACCAGTTCAGAAATCAAGCCAGCTTCGTGAGTCTACGAAGTCTGCTGTGCGATCGTAATCGCTGACTGTCCAACAGAAGTGGAACAAGCACTGAGACAGCCACATCCAGTGTATAGCTAGCTGGAAGATGCCGCCGGATATGTCGTTAAAGTATCAAGTGTAGATTAGTCGTGGTTTGCTCCAATGGAATGGTCAATATAACCTAGCGTGTGTGGTACAAACGATGCCGCTCTGTCGACCCGACAATCAAATCGAGAAGCGTAGGGCTTCAATTTCGACTGCTCATTTGGATGGTTGTAACATCGATGGCCATGTGTAGTTTTGGCAAGGTTCTGTTTGCAAATAGTTCCATGCAATAGATTCCCTACCCCTGACTCGGGTACGGCGCGTTTTTAAGAACCATTCTGCAACAATCCTTTTAGGCGATAGTGCGACGCTAGTATTATAGGGTATTAGAACCTCGGTAATTGAAGGTATATTCCGTATAGTAAGTAACAAGTAGCGTGATTTAATGTGCGCGTGCAATGTCCTCGCTTTCCTTCTTTAAAGTAATTTTATTTAAGTCTACGATACCTAAGTAATAATAGTAAGGATAAAGTAAGGGTATAATAGCATTACGCGGGCAGCTATATAACTCTTTATATAAGTAAGTAAGATCTCTAAAAGAGTAGCAGAATAAAGACCTACTACTCTTTTAGCGACTCTTATTAATACCTAAACACTAATATTAATATCTACTACTCCTACTACTATACTACCCCTTTACTACTTACCTATATTCTCCTCCCTCCTCTATACTACCCGTATAAAAGCCTAAGAAGGTAAAGAAGCCTAAGTTACTATATCTATAGCTAGGTTATATCGATACTACGAAATACTAGAGAGCTAGAACTTTCCCTAAGGATCCGGATAATAATAGCGAATACGGATATTTTAAGTAGAACTTTATAAGAGTATAAGCTAGGAATTTAACACTTTAAGAGTAGCGCTAACCCGTATAATAGCTTAAGAAAATAGGATTCTCCCTTAACCGCGAGTAGAGGGAGATAATAGCTAAGCCTACTACTAAGTACGTCGAGATCTATAATAGCTTTACTAATAGGATCGATAATATCTAAGACCGTCCGAACTACGTCGACGCCTTTCTAGTTACGAGCCGGTCTATATAATCCTATTAGAGAATTATTAAAGTATAATAGCTAATAATATCGTAGTAGAATAATATTAACTAAGGAGAAGTATTACGGAAATTATAAGGAGCGGAAGGACTACGATAGTAATATAATTAAAGGCCTAGGGCTATTTCTAGTATATTTCCTACCCGTATAAAGGTATTCGACGCTAACGAGAACAGCGCTATATAATCTAGCGTAGATATTTAAACTTAGCCTATAGTAACTATATCTAGCGGGGAACTAAGAGTACCTACTAGTATAGCGATAGGATAGCTAGCGAAAGAGTGTAAGGGCCGTATAAGAGCCCTTATAATAATAGGATTAATAGAGGTAGCTAGATTAACTAACCTTAGAGAAGGGAGTATAATATAACCTAACTACTTAGCGTAGGCTTAGCGCATATATAACTCCTACGTATAGCGCACATTTAACCTATAAGAATTAGTCTTATCTCTAATYRAGTAATTACGGRTGTCTAATAYATTRCTAYATCTTTACYCTTATAATTCTAATTCTTCTTCCTCTCTAAGGGTAGCGATCTATTAGACCCTAACGGAATAGCCCYTAGGCGCGCCGCCCGYRAAGCGACTACTCCCGAGTAGCGCTACGAAGAAGAACGCGTCGAAGAACTCCCTAACTACGGAGATRTCGAAGAAGTCGCTACCGTAGAGCCTATATAGCCTACTCTAGACGAAGAYACGATAGATTAYRGAGAAAACGAACGCGATAAGGAAGAGACGGCTAATAAGATAATCTAGCGCYTCGAAGGYRAGAAGCAGGCTCTATAGTAGTAAGAGAYRATTCGCTAACTTTAGTTAGAAGTCTAATAAATAAAGCGTAATCGTAACCGCGCCGACGTAGGCGTAGCTACTACTATACCCCGTCGCGGCGTGCCTACGCGCCTCTTATATAAGGAAGATCCGGATGCTATAAGTATCTCGAGTTTAAGCGTAGYATATACGCGTAGCGGAGTAGGCGTAAGACCTAAAATAAAGGATCCTAAACTATTCTTAGAGGATTCTATTAAAGAGGTATACGAATTCCTACGCTAACTTAAGATAGTCTTCGCTAATACTACTACTAGCCTAGAGAGTAACTATAATAAGGTCCTCTATAGCGTTATATAGCTAGGAGGAGACGCCGCGAAGTTATAGTATNTCTTCGCTAATACTACTACTAGCCTAGAGAGTAACTATAATAAGGTCCTCTATAGCGTTATATAGCTAGGAGGAGACGCCGCGAAGTTATAGTATAACGAGTATAATATCGAGGCGCTTATACCGAGCTATACGTAGGAGGATTTCTAATCGTTCGTACGTAATACCGTTAGGGACCCTACGAACCGCGCGCTTAGCGTTACGCTTAAGTACGAAAGGGTTCGATAGAGCTAGGATTAAACGGTAAAGTAATTCGCCCTTAAACTAGAAGTGCTAGAGAGTTAACTAGACTATACGTAAGCGCAGCTCGTACGTTAGTTTCTCGCTAAGCTAAGACTAGCTCTCCGTTAGGAGATTATTAAGTTATACTTTATACCTATAATAAGGATAGAGATAGTAGCGCTAGTAAGGCGTATTAAAGCAGYCGATAAGGGTACGAGCGTATAGCTTACGGGTACTAAGCGCGGTAATTATAAGTCTTAGGACTATAACCGTAGTAGTAGTAGACTACGTAAGAATACCTATAATCGTAATAAGGAACGCAAACCTAAGTCTAACCGTAGTAGCGAGTAGCCTTTACGTAAGCGTAAAGAAGGCGCCTATTTAGACCTAAAGTGCTCTAACTATAGCCGTACCGGCTATACTAATAAGATATATTAGGCTAAAGGCGGCGGCGTAGAAGGCTAAGGGCCGAGTAATACGCGGAGTRTTAGAAAGTGCAGTTATGGAATAGCTGTACATCTGACATAACAGAGAGCTAAGTAGCTACAAGGTCATATAACTCTATGTGGGGTAAAATCTCTTCTTAGGAGATAGAGACACATCTCGAGATAATCAACTTAATTAACACATTAGTTCCTACTTTTAAGTACTGCCTGTCGGAGACAGTAAGCTAGTTAAAGATCAAGTCACTCTTGTACTCCACCTCTAAAATTTCGCGAACCTCCGACCTACATCCACCCGGATATTTAATAGGTTATAAGCCCGGGTTTGCCGAAGGAAAAAGACCTTAACCTTAAAGTAGTAAAGGTATCTCCTACCTTATAAAGCTAACACAGAAAGGACACTAGTTTCTAGTACCCTATCTTACACTGCTAGGAGTTTTAACAGCAGGTTAGACAAGAAGAAAACACAGAAGACAGATTAGTTCCTAAGGGTTTAGAACATTTRACTATTAGGACTAAGGGATTGTCTAACAGCTATAAGGAGTAGAGGACTCTAAATCCAAAGCCTTAAAACACATACACACCCTTTACTTTACTACTAAAGCCTTAGCAGGACTAAGCTATTTATAWACTAAAATRGAGGAAGAGAAGGACAGTTAGACCTATATTAGGATTCYAATCCTAATAAGAGAGAACTRGAAAAGATRGTTTAAACTACAGAGGGACAACCTAGAAGGAAAAGGCATCTTCTAYAACATTAAGGGATTAATTAACCYAGACAATTTATTACTCCTTAATCTAGATGCTAGGGTTGCAAGAATAGCYAGCTAGCTAAACTTTTAAARGGAGAATRCYAAGTGCAGGTATAAGCTAAGATTAAGAGTTAGCTTAGATAAAGCAGATAAGATTTAATTATTAATAGATACAAAGATAGCTGCTAAAATGTAGCTCTTCCTCTAGAAGAAGTACAGCAAGGTACTTATAGCACATGCTATGTTAATAGTATAATAACTTATAAACTTCAGAATAGGAGAGGAAGATATAGTAAGGTTAGCCTAGGTACAGATTAGTTTAATAGCAAAGAGGATTGCAGAGGTTAATAAAARGGAGTTATATATAAAAGAACCTAAAAGGAAAATTAGGATCCTTCTTTTAGCACTCCCTCCTAAGTTTGAATTAACTAAGAATGCAATTATAGCCTAGCTAATGCTTGCTAGGAACTATAAACAGATCCTACTTATCCTTAAATCTTAGGAAGTAAGGGACCTCTATTATARGGAGGACTTYGYAATAGYAGCCTTTAGAAGGACAAGAACATRCTTCCTCTATAATAGACAACACTTTATAYAAGATTRTCTATAGCTRGAAAAGGCAAAGAAAGCAATTAGACCTTAGGAAAATTTCCTATCTAGAAAYAGGGATTCTCTAAAGCCTAAAAAGAGAAAGATCTCTAGYAAGAAATACTCCTCCTYTTTATTAAAGAGGGTTAAGAAAAGAAGAGACTCTCTTAAAGAATTTAAGAAGGCAATAGAGGAAATAATTAGAAAAGAGGTTTCTAAATTAAGGAAAAYAAGGAAGACTGCTAAGAAAGCATTCCTTRCTAAATAAGCYAAATCTAGGGAATTATCCCYAACCTTATTAAGTGCTACCTTATCCTAATTTAAGRAGGAAACTAATAAGATTGCAYATTCTTCTTTAGAGGCAAAAGGCAAGTTAACCTCCTTAGAATRGTTACTAGACTCCTGTGCCTTATCCTAYATAACTAACTAACTACAACTCTTTAGATCTATAATTCYACTTTAAAGGAAGAAATAGATTAAGGTTAGGGGTRGATAGCTAYAAGCTACAYATAAGGGAAAAGCAGTTATAGGAGGCTAGAATAGGAAGAAAATCTTRCTTAATAAAGTTTTGTTTRTACCTAATTTAGGAGTTAATCTTRTTTCTTAGAATTAGTTYAGCTATTAGTATAGTGTTTAACYACCCTAGTTTACTCTAGTRTTATAGGATAGAACTCCTRTTRTCYAGACTAGAATCYAGAATAGTGTTCTATTTATTTTAGAAGTTTTAGAGTCCCTCTAGGAGARGGCTCTTATTTYATTAGTAAAAGAAGAAAAGGAAGAAAGTAAGGAAATAGGATTTGCTATAAGAGAGTTACTAAATTAGTAGGAGCTTTAGCACAGAAGATTTAGCTATTTTAGCAAGAATCTTCTTAAGAATGTCTATAAAGTAACAGACTTAAAGGATCTAATCTAACTCCTAGAAGACTATAAGGAAAAGTGCAGAGTCTATACTCTTATAAAGATAAAGAAATACAAAGGAAAAGTTACTAAGAGAAAACCTTAGATACTTAAGCTTATGTCCCTAGACATCTATAGACCTCTCCTAAAGTCTAGATTAGGATATTAATACTAGCTGGAAATTGTTAATAACTTCTTAAGAAAGAAATAGGGATACCTACTTATTAGTAGAGAGGATGCCCTAGCTGCTCTGAAAATCTAGAAGCTAAAAGCTAAAAGAAAAACATCTTTAAAATTAAAGACAATAAGATCAGATAATGCACCTAAACTTACTAGTCTACTAAAACAGTAGAAGAAGGATTTAGGAATCCACTTTAACACAACAGATGTATACAACTCTATTTAGAATAGAGTTATAGAAAGATCTATCTAAATATTAGAAGATGTAGTAAGGGTAATAATTAAAGAATTAGGAATGCCAATTAAATTTTAGCCTAAAGCCCTAGCAGCCTAGTTTGAAATAAGGAATAGGCTACTAAATGGTCCTAAAGTTAAGGGCTTTAAGCTATTACCTAAAGAAGCATTTACAGGAATAAAGCCGACTATGCATTATCTAAGAGTTTAGGGGTGCTAAGCTATTATGTATATAGACCTAAAATCCTAACCTAGATAGGCAAGGAGTAACAAACTTATAAATAGAGGAAAGGATGCAGTATTTGTAGGATATATTAAAGGAACATTAAAATCCTAGCTTTTCTAGGATCCAGATATAAGAGCTGTGAAACAGCACTTAAATGTAGTATTCTTTAAGGAAAAGAGGGGGGGTAATTTAGATTTAAAGTTTTAATCTAAGCATCTTTCCTTAAATGCACYAYAGAGAAAACCACTTAGAAGGCTAGCTAATATACTAAGACCTAAACCCATTCTAATCTAGGAACCTATAACTAAAAAGTTAGCCCCTATAGCATTTGTTTAGATTCCTCCTCCCCTAGCAAATGTGGGGGAATTCTAGAAAATTAAGGACTAAGTTAATTCTCTACCTTAGATGGAGCAAAGAAAGAGAAAAGCCATAAGTAATGTAGAAGGATTTGAATCTAAATCCAAAGGACTAAAAGTCTTTTAGGAGATAAGCTAAGAGAGGCTAAAGGATTAGAATCCTAATAGAGAAGCAATAGAGATTATATAGGCCCTATTAGCTATAATCTCTAAACTAGGCTAGGACCCAGAAATGCAAGACATCTTCTATAAACTTGCTTTCTCTATAATAGCTACCTAAACTGCATACTAGCAGAATATCCTAGTTCTAGCTACCTATAAGGAAGCAGTAGGAGATAAAGAATAGGGAGCAATGTAGATAGAAGCAATCTAGAAGGAACTRGATTTACTTATAAGCAACTAGACCTAGGAACCAACTATTGCTCTAAAAGGATTAAACCTTATAACCTTAAAATAGGTCTTTACTATAAAAAGATTAGCAAGTAGTGCCCTTAATAAGTTAAAAGCAAGACTTATAGTAAGGGGTTTTTTATAGAAATATAGGATTAACTTTAAGGAGACCTTTGCACTAACTGTTAGACATAAAACCTTAAGAACATTTATAGCTGTAGTCTGCAAGGAAGACTAGGAACTCTATCTTATAGATGTTAATAGTGCTTTTATAAATAGTTACCTCTAAGAAGACATTTTTATAGCCCTACCTAAAGGAGTAGATCTTCCCCCTAGCCAAGTCCTAAAAATCCTAAGAAGCCTATATAGATTAAAGTAAGCTGCTAGAGACTAGAATTAGCTTTGTGTTTTAAAGCTTAAAGATTTAGGATTTGTTTAGTTAGAGGTTAACCTATATCTAATGTTCCATTATAGAAAGGATCTTATAGTTATAACACATGTTAATAATATTCTAATTACTGCCCTATTAATGAACTCTATAAACTAGTTTAAGAAGGAATTTAGAAAGATCTTTAAGATTAAGGATCTTAGAGAACTATCTAGAATCCTAGGAATAAACATTATAAGAAACAGGAAGCTTAGAACCCTAAAACTAGATTAAAGCTATTACATTTAGGAAAGTCTTTAGAAACTAGGCATTAAGTTAAAATCCTTAAAGCCAACTCTCTTACTAATAGACAATTATAAGGGACTTGTTAAGTTAGGCCCAAATAATAAGAGATGYAGTAAGGAGGAATACTAGATAATAATTAGAACATAGATATAGCTAATAATTATAACAAGACCAGATATTGCCTTTACAATTAGAAAGCTTAGTGCATTTTTAAGTGATCTATCTAAAGCCCACCTAAAAGCTTTAAAGAAAGTCTTAAGGTACCTAAGATTATTTCCTAACCTTAGATTAACCTTTATAAGATCTAGATCTAGATGCTTAATTAGGTACTTAGACTTAGACTTTGCAATAGACAAGTTAGACAGGATCTCTATCCTAGGAAATGTGTTTAAGTTGTGCAATACCCTAATTTTATAGATAAGCAAGAAGCAGAAATCTATAGCAACTTCTATAATAGAAGCTAAGTTTATAGCAATAAATGCATGTGCAAAATAATTATAGTTCCTTTTAGTATTGCTTAGAGAAATAGGTTAAACTAAGCTTGTTAGATTATCTGCTTTTTAACTAACAATTAAAGCAGGAAAGGACACAGCTAAACAGCTTAGGCTAGTTCAACTCTTTAGGGATAACTAAGCCTGCCTTACCCTTATAAAGGATGCATATGTTTATAAAAGGTTAAAGCACATTAACATTATATATAACTTTGTAAGAAGACTTTAGTAGTAAAAGAAGATCTATATAGAATACCTTCTAATAAAAGAAATGGTTGCAGATAGCCTAACCAAACCTCTTACTAGTCCAAACTTCTAGACATATATAAATTATCTTAGCATACAATAAGCATTCCAAAATTTGGCAAAAGCATATAATCGAATATGTCCGAACGGACATTTTCGATTATATAATACTAAGTTAAGGAATTGCACTAAGATAGTAGCTAAGATAGAATTATACTACTAGGCTATAGAACCACCTTTCTACACTTAATAGAATCTTAAAAGATCTGGGGAAATGTATACAGTCTATTCTATCCTAAGTAGGAGTGTTAGAAAGTGCAGTTATAGAATAGCTGTACATCTAATATAACAGAGAGCTAAGTAGCTACAAGGTTATATAACTCTATGTGGGGTAAAATCTCTTCTTAGGAGATAGAGACACATCTCGAGATAATCAACTTAATTAACACATTGGTTCCTACTTTTAAGTACTGCCTATCGGAGACAGTAAGCTAGTTAAAGATCAAGTTACTCTTGTACTCCACCTCTAAAATTTCGCGAACCTCCGA